>NW_027189409.1:0-217952 GCF_040958095.1 Procambarus clarkii | reverse complement strand
ACTACTGCCACCCTCCACTACTGCCACCCTCCACTACTGCCACCTTACACTACTGCCACCCTCCACTACTGCCACCCTCCACTACTGCCACCCTCCACTACTGCTACCCTACACTACTGCCACCCTCCACTACTGCCACCCTCCACTACTGCCACCCTCCACTACTGCCACCCTCCATAACTGCCACCTTACACTACTTCCACCCTCCACTACTGCCACCTTAATCTACTACCACCCTCCACTGCTGCCACCTTCCACTACTGCCACCCTCCACTACTGCCACCCTCCACTACTGCCACCCTCCACTACTGCCACCCTTTGCTACTGCCATCATACACCACTGCCACCCTCCACTACTGCCACCCTCCACTACTGCCACCATCCGCTACTGCCACCCTCCACTATTGCCACCCTCCACTACTGCCATCATACACTACTGCCACCCCTTCACTACTGCCACCCTTCACTACTGACGCCCTCCACTACTGCCATCATACACTACTGCCACCCTCCACTACTGCCACCCTTCACTACTGCCGCCCTCCACTACTGCCATCATACACTACTGCCACCTTCCACTACTGTCACCCTCCACTACTGCCACCCTCCACTACTGCCACCCTCCACTACTCCCACCCTCCACTACTGCCACCCTCCACTACTGCCACCCTCCACTACTGCCACCCTCCACTACTGCCACCCTCCACTACTGCCACCCTACACTACTCCCACCCTCCACTACTGCCACCCTTAACTACCACCACCCTCCACTACTGCCACCCTCCACTACTGCCACCCTCCACTACTGCCACCCTCCACTACCTCCACCCTCCACTACTGCCACCCTCCACTACCGCCACCCTCCACTACTGCCACCCTCCACTACTGCCACCCTCCACTACTGCCACCCTCCACTACCGCCACCCTCCACTGCTGCCACCCTCCACTGCTGCCACCCTCCACTACTGCCATCATACACTACTGCCACCTTACACTACTGCCACCTTCCTCTACTGCCACCCTCCACTACTGCCATCATAAACTACTGCCACCCTCCACTACTGCCACCCTCCACTACTGCCATCATACACTACTGCCACCCTCCACTACTGCCACCCTACACTATTGCCACCATTCACTACTGCCACCCTCCACTATTGCCACCCTCCACTACTGCCACCCTACACTACTGCCACCCTACACTACTGCCACGCTACACTACTGCCACCCTCCACTACTGCCATCATACACAACTGCCATCATACACTACTGCCACCCTCCACTACTGCCACCCTCCACTACTGCCGCCCTCCACTACTGCCATCATACACTACTGCCACCCTCCGCTACTGCCCCCCACCACTACTGCCACCCTCCACTACTGCCACCCTCCCCTACTGCCACCCTCCACTACTGCCACCCTCCACTACTGCCACCCTCCACTACTTCCACCCTCCACTACTGCCACCCTCCACTACCGCCACCCTCCACTACTGCCACCGTCCACTACTGCCACCCTCCACTACTGCCACCCTCCACTACTGCCACCCTCCACTACTGCCATCATACACTACTGCCATCATACACTACTGCCACCCTCCACTACTGCCACCTTCCACTACTGCCACCCTCCACTACTGCCATCATACACTACTGCCACCTTACACTACTGCCACCTTCCTCTACTGCCACCTTCCACTACTGCCACCCTCCACTACTGCCACCCTCCACTACTGCCATCATACACTACTGCCACCCTCCACTACTGCCACCCTACACTACTGCCTCCATTCACTACTGCCATCATACACTACTGCCACCCTCCACTACTGCCACCCACCACTACTGCCACCCTCCACTACTGCCACCCTCCACTACTGCCACCCTCCACTGCTGCCACCCTCCATAACTGCCACCTAACACTACTTCAACCCTCCACTACTGCCACCTTACACTACTGCCACCCTCCACTACTGCCACCCTCCACTACTGCCACCCTCCACTACTGCCACCCTCCACTACTGCCACCTTACACTACTGCCACCATTCACTACTGCCATCATACACTACTGCCACCCTCCACTACTGCCACCCTCCACTACTGCCACCCTCCACTACTGCCACCCTCCACTACTGCCACCATTCACTACTGCCATCATACACTACTGCCACCCTCCACTACTGCCACCCTCCACTACTGCCACTTTCCACTACTGCCACCCTCCACTACTGCCACCCTCCACTACTGCCACCCTCCACTACTGCTACCATTCACTACTGCCACCCTCCACTATTGCCACCCTCCACTACTGCCATCATACACTACTGCCACCCTGCACTACTGCCACCCTTCACTCCTGCCGTCCTCCACTACTGCCATCATACACTACTGCCACCCTCCACTACTGCCACCCTCCACTACTGCCACCCTCCACTAATGCCACCCTCCACTATTGCCACCCTCCACAACTGCCATCATACACTACTGCCACCCTCCACTACTGCCACCCTTCACTACTGCCACCCTCCACTACTGCCATCATACACTACTGCCACCCTCCACTACTGCTACCCGCCACTACTGCCACCCTCCACTACTGCCACCCTCCACTACTGCCACCCTCCACTACTGCCACCCAACACTACTGCCACCCTCCACTACAGCCACCCTCCACAACTGCCACCCTCCACTACTGCCACCCTACACTACTGCCACCCTACACTACTGCCACCCTACACTACTGCCACCCTTTACTACTGCCATCATACACTACTGCCACCATACTCTTCTGCCACCCTCCACTACTGCCACCCTCCACTACTGCCACCATCCACTACTGCCACCCTCCACTATTGCCACCCTCCACTACTGCCATCATACACTACTGCCACCTTCCACTACTGCCACCCTTCACTACTGCCACCATCCACTACTGACATAATACACTACTGCCACCTTCCACTACTGCCACCCTCCACTACTGCCACCCTACACTACTCCCACCCTCCACTACTGCCACCCTCCACTACTGCCACCCTCCACTACTGCCACCTTACACTACTTCCACCCTCCACTACTGCCACCTTACACTACTGCCACCCTCCACTACTGCCACCCTCCACTACTGCCACCCTCCACTACTCCCACCCTCCACTATTGCCACCCTCCTCTACTGCCATCATACACTACTGCCACCCTCCACTACTGCCACCCTTCACTACTGCCGCCCTCAACTACTTCCATCATACACTACTGCCACCCTCCACTACTGCCACCTTCCACAACTGCCACCCTCCACTACTGCCACCCTCCACTACTGCCACCTTACACTACTGCCGTCCTCCACTACTGCCATCATACACTACTGCCACCCTCCACTACTGCCACCCTCCACTATTGCCACCCTCCACTACTGCCATCATACACTACTGCCACCCTCCACTACTGCCACCCTTCACTACTGCCGGCCTCCACTACTGCCATCATACACTGCTGCCACCCTCCACTACTGCCACCCTCCACTACTGCCACCCTCCACTACTGCCACCCTCCACTACTGCCACCCTCCACTACTGCCACCCTCCACTACTGCCACCCTCCACTACTGCCACCATCCACTACTGCCACCCTCCACTACTGCCTCCCTCCACTACTGCCACCCTCCACAACTGCCACCCTCCACTACTGCCATCATACACTGCTGCCACCGTACACTACTGCCACCTTCCACTACTGCCACCCTCCACTACTGCCACCCTCCACTACTGCCACCCTCCACTATTGCCACCCTCTACTACAGCCATCATACACTACTGCCACCCTACACTACTGTCACCCTCCACTACTGCCACCCTTCACTCTTGCCGCCCTCCACTACTGCCATCATACACTACTGCCACCTTCCACTACTGCCACCCTCCACTACTGCCAACCTCCACTACTGCCACCCTACACTACTGCCACCCTCCACTACTCCCACCCTCCACTACTCCCACCCTCCACTACTGCCACCTCTACTACTGCCACCCTCCAATACTGCCACCCTCCACTACTGCCACTCTCCACTGCTGCCACCCTACACTACTGCCACCCTCCACTACTGCCACCCTCCACTACTGCCACCCTCCACTATTGCCACCCTCTGCTACAGCCACCATCCACTACTGCCACCCTCCACTACTGCCTCCCTCCACTACTGCCACCCTCCACAACTGCCACCCTCCACTACTGCCATCATACACTGCTGCCACCGTACACTACTGCCACCCTCCACTACTGCCACCCTCCACTACTGCCACCCTCCACTACTGCCACCCTCCACTACTGCCACCCTCCACTACTGCCACCCTCCACTACTGCCACCCTCCACTACTGCCACCATCCACTACTGCCACCCTCCACTACTGCCTCCCTCCACTACTGCCACCCTCCACAACTGCCACCCTCCACTACTGCCATCATACACTGCTGCCACCGTACACTACTGCCACCTTCCACTACTGCCACCCTCCACTACTGCCACCCTCCACTACTGCCAACCTCCACTACTGCCACCCTACACTACTGCCACCCTCCACTACTCCCACCCTCCACTACTCCCACCCTCCACTACTGCCACCTCTACTACTGCCACCCTGCAATACTGCCACCCTCCACTACTGCCACTCTCCACTGCTGCCACCCTACACTACTGCCACCCTCCACTACTGCCACCCTCAACTACTGCTACCCTCCACTACTACCATCATACACTAATTCCACCCTCCACTACTGCCACCGTACACTACTGCCACCCTCCACTACTGCCACCCTCCACTACTGCCATCACACACTACCACTACCCTTCACTACTGCCACCCTCCACTACTGCCACCCTCCACTACTGCCACCCTCCACTACTGCCACCCTACACTACTGCCACCCTCCACTACTGCCACCCTCTACTACTGCCATGATACACTACCACCACCCTCCTCTACTGCCACCCTCCACTACTGCCACCCTCCACTACTGCCATGATACACTACTGCCACCCTCCACTACTGCCATGATACACTACTGCCACCCTCCACTACTGCCACCCTCCACTACTGCCACCCTCCACTACTGCCACCCTCCACTATTGCCACCCTCCACTACTGCCATCATACACTACTGCCACCCTCCACTACTGCCACCCTTCACTACTGCCGCCCTCCACTACTGCCATCATACACTACTGCCACCCTCCACTACTGCCACCCTCCACTACTGCCACCCTCCACAACTGCCACCCTCCACTACTGCCACTCTCCACTACTGCCACCCTCCTCTACTGCCACCTTACACTACTTCCACCCTCCACAACTGCCACCCTCCACTACTGCCACTCTCCACTACTGCCACCCTCCACTGCTGCCACCTTCCACTACTGCCACCCTCCACTACTGCCACCCTCCACTACTGCCACCCTCCACTACTGCCACACTACACTACTGCCACCCTTTGCTACTGCCATCATACACTACTGCCACCCTCCACTACTGCCACCCTCCACTACTGCCACCCTTCACTACTGCCACCATCCACTACTGCCATCATACACTACTGCCACCATCCACTACTGCCACCCTCCACTACTGCCACCCTACATTACTCCCACCCTCCACTACTGCCACCCTCCACTACTGCCACCCTCCACAACTGCCACCCTACACTACTGATACCCTCCACTACTGCAAGCCTCCACTACTGCCACCCTACTCTACTGCCACCCTCCACTACTGCCACCCTCCACTACTGCTACCCTCCACTACTGCCATCATACACTAATGCCACCCTCCACTACTGCCACCGTACACTACTGCCACCCTCCACTACTGCCACCCTCCACTACTGCCACCCTCCACTACTGCCACCTTACACTACTTCCACCCTCCACTACTGCCACCTTACACTACGGCCACCCTCCACTACTGCCACCTTCCACTACTGCCACCCTCCACTACTGCCACCCTCCACTATTGCCACTCTCCACTACTGCCATCATACACTACTGCCACCCTCCACTACTGCCACCCTTCACTACTGCCGCCCTCCACTACTTCCATCATACACTACTGCCACCCTCCACTACTGCCACCCGCCACTACTACCACCCTCCACTACTGCCACCTTACACTACTTTCACCCTCCACTACTCCCACCCTCCACTACTGCCACCCTCCACTACTGCCACCCTCCACTACTGCCACCCTTCACTACCACCACCCTCCACTACTGCCACCCTCCACTACTGCCACCCTACACTACTGCCACCCTCCACTACTGCCATCATACACTACTGCCACCCTCCACTACTACCATCATACACTACTGCCACCCTCCACTACTGCCATCATACACTAATGCCACCCTCCAGGACTGCCACCCTCCACTACTGCCACCCTCCACTACTGCCACCCTCCACTACAGCCATCATACACTAATGCCACCCTCCACTACTGCCACCGTACACTACTGCCACCCTCCACTACTGCCACCCTCCACTACTGCCATCACACACTACCACTACCCTTCACTACTGCCACCCTCCACTACTGCTGCTACCCTCCACTACTGCCACCCTCCACTACTGCCACCCTACACTACTGCCACTCTCCACTAATGCCACCCTCTACTACTGCCATGATACACTACCACCACCCTCCTCTACTGCCACCCACCACTACTGCCACCCTCCACTACTGCCATGATACACTACTGCCACCCTCCACTATGCCACCTTCTACTACTGCCACCCTCCACTACTGCCACCCTCCACTACTGCCAGCCTCCACTATTGCCACCCTCCACTACTGCCATCATACACTACTCCCACCCTCCACTACTGCCACCCTTCACTACTGCCGCCCTCCACTACTGCAATCATACACTACTGCCAACCTCCACTACTGCTACCCTCCACTACTGCCACCCTCCACTACTGCCACCCTCTACTACTGCCACCCTCCACTACAGCCATCATACACTACTGCCACCTTCCACTACTGCCACCCTCCACTACAGCCACCCTACACTACTCCCACCCTCCACTACTGCCACCCTCCACTACTGCCACCCTCCACTACTGCCACCCTACACTACTGCCACCCTCCACTACTACCACCCTCCACTACTGCCACCCTACACTACTGCCACCCTCCACTACTGCCACCCTCAACTACAGCTACCCTCCACTACCACCACCCTACACTACTGCCACCGTACACTACTGCCACCCTCCACTACTGCCACCCTCCACTACTGCCATCATACACTACCACCACCCTCCACTACTGCCACCCTCCACTACTGCCACCCTCCACTACTGCCACCCTCCACTACTTCCACCCTACACTACTGCCACCCTCCACTACTGCCACCCTCCACTCCTGCCATGATACACTACCAACACCCTCCACTACTGCCACCCTCCACTACTGCCATGATACACTACTGCCACCCTCCACTACTGCCACCCTCCACTACTGCCACCCTCTACTATTGCCACCCTCCACAACTGCTATCATACACTACTGCCACCCTCCACTACTGCCACCCTTCACTACTGCCGCCCTCCACTACTGCCATCATACACTACTGCCACCCTCCACTACTGCCACCCTTCACTACTGCCACCCTCCGCTACTGCCACCTTACACTACTTCCACCCTCCACTATTGCCACCTTACACTACTGCCACCCTCCACTACTGCCACCCTCCACTACTGCCACCTTACACTACTGCCACCCTACACTACTGCCACCCTACGCTACTGCCACCCTTTCCTACTGCCATCATACACTACTGCCACCCTCCACTACTGCCACCCTCCACTACTGCCACCCTCCACTACTGCCACCCTCCACTATTTCCACCCTCCACTACTGCCATCATACACTACTACCACCCTCCACTACTGCCACCCTTCACTACTGCCGCCCTCCACTACTGCCATCATACACTACTGCCACCCTCCACTACTGCCACCCTCCACTACTGCCACCCTCCACTACTGCCACCCTCCACTATTGCCACCCTCCACTACTGCCATCATACTCTACTGCCACCCTCCACTACTGCCACCCTCCACTACTGCCACCCTTCACTACTGCCGCCCTCCACTACTGCCATCATACACTACTGCCACCTTCCACTACTGCCACCCTCCACTACTGCCACCCTACACTACTCCCACCCTCCACTACTGCCACCCTCCACTACCACCACCCTACACTACTGCCACCCTCCACTACTGCCACCCTCCACTACCACCCCCCTACACTTCTGCCACCCTCCACTACTACCACCCTCCACTACTACCACCCTACACTACTGCCACCCTCCACTACTGCCACCCTCGACTACTGCTACCCTCCACTACTGCCATCATACACTAATGCCACCCTCCACTACTGCCACCGTACACTACTGCCACCCTCCACTACTGCCACCCTCCACTACTGCCATCATACACTACCACCACCCTCCTCTACTGCCACCCTCCACTACTTCCACCCTCCACTACTGCCCCCCTCCACTACTGCCACCCTACACAACTGCCACCCTCCACTACTGCCACCCTCCGCTACTGCCACCCTCCACTACTGCCCCCCTCCACTACTGCCATGATACACTACTGCCACCCTCCACTACTGCCATGATACACTACTGCCGCCCTCCACTACTGCCACCCTACACAACTGCCACCCTCCACTACTGCCACCCTCCACTACTGCCACCCTCCACTACTGCCATGATACACTACCACCACCCTCTACTACTGCCACCCTCCACTACTGCCACCCTCCACTACTGCCACCCTTGACAACTGCCATCATACACTACTGCCACCCTCCACTACTGCCACCCTCCACTACTGCCACCCTTGACAACTGCCATCATACACTACTGCCACCCTCCACTACTGCCACCCTCCACTACTGCCACCCTACACTACTGCCACCCTCCACTACTGCCACCCTCCACTACTGCCACCCTCCACTACTGCCACCCTCCACTACTGCCACCCTCCACTACTGCCACCTTACACTACTTCCACCCTCCACTACTGCCACCTTAAACTACTGCCACCCTCCACTGCTGCCACCCTCCACTACTGCCACCCTCCACTACTGCCACCCTCCACTACTGCCACCCTCCACTACTGTCACCCTACACTACTGCCACCCTACACTACTGCCACCCTACACTACTGTCACCCTTTGCTACTGCCATCATACACTACTGCCACCCTCCACTATTGCCACCCTCCACTACTGCCATCATACACTACTGCCACCCTCCACTACTGCCACCCTCCACTACTGCCACCCTCCACTACTGCCACCCTCCACTACTGCCACCCTCCACTACTGCCACCTTACACTACTGCCACCCTCCACTACTGCCACCCTCCACTACTGCCATCCTCCATTACTGCCATCCTCCAGTACTGCCACCCTCCACTACTGCCACCCTCCACTACTGCCACCCTCCACTACTGCCACCCTCCACTACTGCCACCCTCCACTACTGCCATCATACACTACTGCCACCCTCCACTACTGCCACCCTCCACTACTGCCACCTTACACTACTGCCACCCTCCACTACTGCCATCCTCCATTTCTGCCATCCTCCACTACTGCCACCCTCCACTACTGCCACCCTCCAATACTGCCACCCTCCACTAATGCCACCCTCCACTACTGCCACCCTCCACTACTGCCACCCTCCACTACCACCACCCTCCACTACTGCCATCCTCCACTACTGCCACCCTCCACTACTGCCACCCTCCACTACTGCCACCCTCCACTACTGCCACCCTCCACTACTGCCACCCTCCACTACTGCCACCCTACACTACTGCCACCCTCCACTACTGCCACCCTCCACTCCTGCCATGATACACTACCAACACCCTCCACTACTGCCACCCTCCACTACTGCCATGATACACTACTGCCACCCTTCACTACTGCCACCCTCCACTACTGCCACCCTCTACTATTGCCACTCTCCACAACTGCTATCATACACTACTGCCACCCTCCACTACTGCCACCCTTCACTACTGCCGCCCTCCACTACTGCCATCATACACTACTGCCACCCTCCACTACTGCCACCCTTCACTACTGCCACCCTCCGCTACTGCCACCTTACACTACTTCCACCCTCCACTATTGCCACCTTACACTACTGCCACCCTCCACTACTGCCACCCTCCACTACTGCCACCTTACACTACTGCCACCCTACACTACTGCCACCCTACGCTACTGCCACCCTTTCCTACTGCCATCATACACTACTGCCACCCTCCACTACTGCCACCCTCCACTACTGCCACCCTCCACTACTGCCACCCTCCACTATTTCCACCCTCCACTACTGCCATCATACACTACTACCACCCTCCACTACTGCCACCCTTCACTACTGCCGCCCTCCACTACTGCCATCATACACTACTGCCACCCTCCACTACTGCCACCCTCCACTACTGCCACCCACCATTACTACCACCCTCCACTATTGCCACTCTCCACTACTGCCATCATACTCTACTGCCACCCTCCACTACTGCCACCCTCCACTACTGCCACCCTTCACTACTGCCGCCCTCCACTACTGCCATCATACACTACTGCCACCTTCCACTACTGCCACCCTCCACTACTGCCACCCTACACTACTCCCACCCTCCACTACTGCCACCCTCCACTACCACCACCCTACACTACTGCCACCCTCCACTACTGCCACCCTCCACTACCACCACCCTACACTTCTGCCACCCTCCACTACTACCACCCTCCACTACTACCACCCTACACTACTGCCACCCTCCACTACTGCCACCCACGACTACTGCTACCCTCCACTACTGCCATCATACACTAATGCCACCCTCCACTACTGCCACCGTACACTACTGCCACCCTCCACTACTGCCACCCTCCACTACTGCCATCATACACTACCACCACCCTCCTCTACTGCCACCCTCCACTACTTCCACCCTCCACTACTGCCCCCCTCCACTACTGCCACCCTACACAACTGCCACCCTCCACTACTGCCACCCTCCGCTACTGCCACCCTCCACTACTGCCCCCCTCCACTACTGCCATGATACACTACTGCCACCCTCCACTACTGCCATGATACACTACTGCCGCCCTCCACTACTGCCACCCTACACAACTGCCACCCTCCACTACTGCCACCCTCCACTACTGCCACCCTCCACTACTGCCATGATACACTACCACCACCCTCTACTACTGCCACCCTCCACTACTGCCACCCTCCACTACTGCCACCCTTGACAACTGCCATCATACACTACTGCCACCCTCCACTACTGCCACCCTCCACTACTGCCACCCTCCACTACTGCCACCCTTGACAACTGCCATCATACACTACTGCCACCCTCCACTACTGCCACCCTCCACTACTGCCACCCTACACTACTGCCACCCACCACTACTGCCACCCTCCACTACTGCCACCCTCCACTACTGCCACCCTCCACTACTGCCACCCTCCACTACTGCCACCTTACACTACTTCCACCCTCCACTACTGCCACCTTAAACTACTGCCACCCTCCACTGCTGCCACCTTCCACTACTGCCACCCTCCACTACTGCCACCCTCCACTACTGCCACCCTCCACTACTGCCACCCTACACTACTGCCACCCTACACTACTGCCACCCTACACTACTGTCACCCTTTGCTACTGCCATCATACACTACTGCCACCCTCCACTATTGCCACCCTCCACTACTGCCATCATACACTACTGCCACCCTCCACTACTGCCACCCTCCACTACTGCCACCCTCCACTACTGCCACCCTCCACTACTGCCACCCTCCACTACTGCCACCTTACACTACTGCCACCCTCCACTACTGCCACCCTCCACTACTGCCATCCTCCATTACTGCCATCCTCCAGTACTGCCACCCTCCACTACTGCCACCCTCCACTACTGCCACCCTCCACTACTGCCACCCTCCACTACTGCCACCCTCCACTACTGCCATCATACACTACTGCCACCCTCCACTACTGCCACCCTCCACTACTGCCACCTTACACTACTGCCACCCTCCACTACTGCCATCCTCCATTACTGCCATCCTCCACTACTGCCACCCTCCACTACTGCCACCCTCCAATACTGCCACCCTCCACTACTGCCACCCTCCACTACTGCCACCCTCCACTACTGCCACCCTCCACTACTTCCACCCTCCACTACTGCCACCCTCTACTACTGCCACCCTCCACTACTGCCACCCTCCACTACTGCCACCCAACACTACTGGCACCCTCTACTACTGTCACCCTCCACTACTGCCACCCTCCAATACTGCCACCCTCCACTACTGCCACCCTCCACTACTGCCACCCTCCACTACTGCCACCCTCCACTACTACCACCCTCCACTACTGCCACCCTCTACTACTGCCACCCTCCACTACTGCCACCCTCCACTACTGCCACCCAACACTACTGCCACCCTCTACTACTGCCACCCTCCACTACTGCCACCCTCCACTACTACCACCCTCCACTACTGCCACCCTCCACTACTGCCACCCTCCACTACTGCCACCCTCCACTACTGCCACCCAACACTACTGGCACCCTCCACTACTGCCACCCTCCACTATACACCACGACACTATACTCTCCGACACTACTCCGTGACACTATACTCCACGACACTATACTCCACACTATACTCAACGACACTATACTCCCCAACACTATACACCACGACACTATACTCCACGACACTATACACCACGACACTATACACTATGACACTATACTCCACGACACTATACTCCACAACACTATACACCACGACACTATACTCCACGACACTATACACCACTTCACTATACTCCACGACACTATACACCACTTCACTATACTCCACGACACTATACACCATGACACTATAAACCACGATACTATACACCACAACACTATACTCCACGACACTATACTCCACGACACTATACTCCACAACACTATACACCACGACACTATACTCCACGACACTATACACTACGACACTATACTCCACGACACTATACTCCTCGACACTACTCAACACTATACTCCACGACACTATACACCACGACACTATACACCACGACACTATAGTCCACGACACTATACTCCACGACACTATACACCACGACACTATACACCACGACACTATACTCCACGACACTATACTCAACGACACTATACTCCACGACACTATACACCACGACACTATACTCCACGACACTATACACCATGACACTATACACCATGACACTATACACCACGACACTATAGTCCACGACACTATACACAACGACACTATACACCACGACACTATACTCCACGACACTATACTCCACGACACTATACACCACCTTCCCCCCTTAAATTAAAGGGAGCCGGTCGGCCGAGCAGACAGCATGCTGGTCTTGTGATCCTGTGGTCCTGGGTTCGATCCCAGGCACAGGCGAGAATGGGCAGAGTTTCTTTCACCCTATGCCCCTGTTACCTAGCAGTAAAATAGGTACCTGGGTGTTAGTCAGCTATCACGGGCTGCTTCCTGGGGGTGGAGGCCTGGTCGAGGACCGGGCCATGGGGACATTAAAAAGCCCTGAAATCATCTCAAAGATAACCACGACACTATACTCCACGACACTATACTCCACTACACTATTCTCCACAACACTATACTCCACGACACTATACTCAATGACACTATACTCCCTGACACTATACTCCACGACACTATACTCCCCGACACTATACTCCACGACACTATACTCCACGACACTATACTCCACGATACTATACACCACGACACTATAGGCACTATTAGTTCTAACATTTCCATCTTGATGACAGCATGAGTGATGATGTTGGGAGACGTATAGTGTCCAGAGTCCGTGTTGACATGGTTATTTACAACGAATGCGTGTTGTTTCTTAGAGTTAGACTTGATATGAGCACTTGGCAGTCAATGGTGGTGCTTGTTATTTATGATAGGTGAAATTTGTCAAAGTTTTCTCCTCCATATGACTGATGAGTGGCAATTTTGAGTCGAGGCGCCTGAGTGTGTGTGCAGCATCAATGTTGATCGACAGTTGGGCATGACTTGTGTGTTATTTCTTATAGAGTTATAATTGATGTCAGCACTTAATTGGCGGTCAGTGGTGGCGCTTCTTAATAAACAATATATACTCTCGTGATTTAGTTCAGTATAGGGGTTTAAAGAAAAAAACAGCATACAAATGTTATATCACAGAAAACTAATTTATCATAAACTCATGTATTTTTCTTATAATATGGAAATGCATTCATATAATAGATAACAATATGAGTAGCCAATTTCTGTAAATCCCCTACCATGTTGGAATCTGTGGAAATGAATGAGCAAATGTACTGGCTGCTGAAGGAAAACACATTGGTTTAATTTTGGATACAAATGTCCATGGAGATTCATAATGGAAACAATTATAGTTGAACATGCAGAGGAGTTTAAGAATCTGTGGTGAGAGTGAAGGACACAGCCTTCACAATTATACTTCAGAGAATGTAAACATCTAAGAGTCATTAGAAATATGTGTAGAATAATAAACCCTACATTGTTTGAGTTAGGTTAAACACCATTTGTCATATAGATACTGTTCTTAAAGATTCACCCATTTTGCAAAAGCAAGATAACATATAAGATTTTAAGGGTTGACGAACATTAATCTTCTTGTTTGATAAACTGTGCGCTTGAGACATAGTTAATAAGAACACGCCAATATATAAGACAACAAAACGTTTTCTGATTCTTTCACACCACTTTCCAGCAACATTTATAATTTATATAAATTATTTTAGGGAATAATACATAAATTATATATTTAAACATGATATTAGTGTTTAGTGGAATGCATAAGAAGTCAAATTGTGTTAAAAAGAGCGATTTTTAGAAAATTTGGAAAGTTACTTTTTTCTGATCATAGAATAACTAAATGTATTTTGAAGGTTTCATTCAGCCATTAAATATCATTCACAATTTATTAATGAATTTTACAAAAAACACCATAAATTTTATATTTAAACATGTAAAAACTATTTGTAATACATTAGGAACAAAATAGTTGTAGATAAACAATTTATTATAAAACCTATGTGATTGGATTTTTGGATTTAAAGTTTCTCAAAGGCTCTCCTGCACCATTCTCAATGCAAATCATTCCTACACCTCTGGGAAGAGATAGACGAACGTTTTCTATACGATTTGTGTTTGCTGAGTAACGCGTCCTGATGAGACGCAAAACATTTGGCAGACGATTAGATAAGCTCCATAGCTCACTGAAATCAGCTTTGATGGGTTCTAGATGGGAAGCAAAGGAAAGCCTCACCATAGGTAATGTGTGTAGACTACTGAGATTTGGTGCCATACAGCGTCATGCCCCCCGAGGTCATACTAAAGGAAATACAAGTTAAGGACTTTGGGCCAAACAACACTATTTGGGAATTAATGGATGAGATGATAGATTCCACTGAGAGGCTAAAGAACCGGGACTCTGCACAACACTGCCGTTTTCAGTGCAATCAATCCCCATAACCCTGCAAACGTTGTCACGCGTTCTTTCCCTCGTAACATTCAGACACATGCTAGGCCTTCTCCACCCTCACATGGCCCCAGGTCATACTCCAGGACTAACTCTCCTCATTATACTCCTCACCTGCAAACGCCAGAATGCTTTAACTGTGGCAAACCTGGCCACCGTTAGGCAGAATGCACATCAAACAGCACTCGTTACCAACCGCATGGAAGACATAACAGTGCAAGCAATACTGTATATCACAACCGTCCTTATTGCATATTTCACCGCAGACCTGTACATGAAATGTCAGACTGCCGAGCAGCTCGTGCACCATTCTGCACCTATCACCAGCTCCATGGTCATGACACTGTTGACTGTCGAGCTCGCCGAGGTTCTAATCAAGCTACCCCAGTAACCTGCCAATAACCAACCACATGCTGCAACCCCTAACCATCGCCGACCGAGCCTTGCACGTGCTCCTGCAACTCGACCTACTGCCCATGTTAGGTTTGCGAAGACTGACAGTCCCAACACAGATGGACACTGACTCGCGGCTGACAAATGGTGTTACAGCCTTCACGAATAACGCAGACCAGACCTACGGGTACTTAGACCAGACCAGACCATACTCGCAATCGGGGGAAAACATAGCAGCCTTTGTAAACCAGCATGACATAGGGAAGCGAGACGACCACCCTGCATAATCAGTACCTACCCATAACAGGTTTAATATATTAGCAGAGGAGGATACCGTACACCTCCTTATGCTGACAGTACTCACAATCATGTGCTTCAGACATCACGTCGTCGTTAGTCTCGTACTAACATGCCTAACAAAGACACAGAAGGACCTCTGATTACAACCACTCTGAAAGGTCGACAAGTTAAAATTTTCCTAGACACAGGAGCTAGAGTCATCATCATCAAAGAAGCCGCCTTGAATGACATACACAACAGACTTGTTGTATGCCAGCCATCTGACTCCAACCTTAGTGAAGTTTCTGGAGGAATGACTGCAGTGTTGGGTGAAGCTGACAAAGAGTTGATAGTTGATGACAGATCAGTCGCCATGACCTGTTTACTTGTAGATAATATTCGGTTCCCAAGAGACATTCTTTTTAATTACTATCGATGCTTGCCATTGGGAAACAACAATTGATGACACAGTACTACCTCTTTGTGGTGTGTTCCCCATGGGGACACGAGTTCACCAACCATAGGGACTATATCAGTTACATAAAAGCCAGGAGTGACCAAGATACACGTTCCCAGACACGTCCAAACAAAGCTGTCACTCAATCACTTACTGACACCAGTCCATCACACAGCCACACAATATCACAGGTCGATGAAGTCAATGAATCTTTGCAAGGGGCCCCAGCAATTGTTCATTACCTTGCCTAGAGTCTAACATCAATCAAGTCAGAGGCATCTTACACCAAGACACCTTTCTACATTCTCACACACTAACAAAGGTTATTGCCAAAATTCCTGGTGTACCTGACCTAGATCACGTGATAGCAGACAGTGACACATGTCAAATAAAAGGTACCTACATACACCCGTCCTTTCATCAGATGCAGAACATCTCTACTGCGGTTTATGTTGCAAATATCCCCAATGCCAACATTCACCTCACATAGACACACATTGTATACTTCACCCATTGTTCGTTAGTGGTGCGAGTAGTGGATGAAGACTCTACTGAACTAATGGTACTTGCACTCTCTCATACGACAAATCGAAATCAGTTAGCGATCTCGCCTGAGCACCTTAGTCCCACTGACTTCCCAGACGCCCAAGCCCCCATCCTCAACAGACACTGTTGTGGCACTGACAGGAGAACAACTTGGCATGACACACCTCATCCCTCACAAAATTCCTCTTGAACCAGGTACTCAACCAATTTATGTACCCGCATATAGATTGCCTCATTCTCAACGAGCTGTTGCAGACCGTCATATTGACGAGATGTTACACGGTGTTACTGAAGAAAGCACCTCTCCATGGAGTGCTCCATTGATCATAGTACCCAAGAAGGATGGATGGCTCTTGTATCCCATCGTTGATTTCAGAAAACTTTACCACGTGACGATACCAGATAGGTTTCCACTTCCCGTGCTCACTGACTTATTGCAGAACATAGGCCAGAATGAGGTTTCGTCTTCTCTTGAACTATTGCAAGGTTTTTGGCAAATACCACTTGATCCAGAAAGCCGAGAACTGACAGAGTTTTCAGTCCCTAATGGCCATTACTAGTACACCTGCATACCTTTTGGCTTACGCAGCAGCCCTATTACTTTCTCTAGGTTTATGACAAACTTGTTCCGACGAATGATAGGTAATACCCTCAAGGTTTACCTCAATGACCTCATAATCATATCCAAGGATGTACCGACCCACCTTCAAAGTTTAGAACTTGCTCTTCAGAAACTATCTGAAGCTAATTTGAAGATCAAACTTATCAAATGTGACTTCGTGAAAAAAAGAGATAAAGTTTCTAGGCCATAAAGTCATCTCACACGGTATTACCACTCTTAACTCAAAGATAGACACTGTGAAGAAGTATCCTGTCCCTCATAATGTTGATGCTGTACAAAACTTCATAGGCCTTACAGGATTCTATCGCCATTTCATCGCTGGCTATTCAGTGATTGAGTCTTCTCTCACTCACCTCCTTAAGAAAGACGTCCTATTCGCCAGGACAGCTGATCAGGAGAAAGTGTTTAAAACACTTGGAGAGGCTTTGATATCAGCTCACATTATCAAGTTCCCAGACTTCTCCAAATCGTTTGTCATAGTCACCGACGCCAGTAATATTGGATTAGGAGCTGTACTCACATAGACTAGCGACAGAAAAAAAACATGCCATTGCATATGCAATCTGAGTTCTCTCCAAAGCAGAAAAGAATTACTCGACAACAGAACGAGAAGCTATAGCTGAAGTGTGGGCTCACAAACATTTCAGAGATATCATCTACAACTACCCTGTCCATGTACTGACGAAAAAATAGAACCCAATAGGTAAGTTTGCCCATTGGTCGCTCATAATACAAGAGTTCTTACCAACGTTTGGAAACTTACTTGGCAGACATAATGTAGTTGCCGATGCTCTCTCCCACTACGTCGCTCCTGTTCAGGTAGAATACCCTACGACAGACTTGCAAGATGTAGAAATAGCACAACAACAAGACCCAATGTGGGCACCGATTATAAGCTTTCTAATGAACCCGAAAACGACTCTTACAGTCAAGTCTCCTATGCCACTCAAGGAACTAGTACTCGTAAACCACGTACTCCACATGAAGGTTATGTTTGGCTCTCCTGCCAGAATGATACATTAGCCTGTTATTCCTGCGTCGATAGTACCTATCGTGTTGAAACTTGTCCATGACACACAGTGCACATCCTGGCAAGGACTGCACCATAAAGCAGGCTTGCCTCGAGTATTACTGGCCCGAAATGGCAAAACAGATTAAACATCACGTGGATCAATGTCTAACCTGCCTAGCTAACAGAACCCATGTTGCTGGGCTGAACCCAATTCAGACTTACCCTACGACTAATGCACCTTGGGACCGTGTTTCTATGGACTTGCTAACGAACTTTGCTGAAATTTTTAAAGGTAATAAACATCTTCTAGTTGCGGTGGATAACTTCTCTAAATATGGTAAACTGGTTCCAATTCCAAACAAAACTGCATAATGCATTTCATAATAACATAATTTGCAGGTATGGTCCACCTAGGGTTATACTCTCGGTATAACTCTAGGTGGACTCTCGCTTGTTGTCAGTATACTGTACTGACAAAGGCCCGGAATTCAACAATTCTGTTATGGAACAACTGGCTAAACTGTACAAAAATAAAAAGTGCAATATAATGCCTTATCAACCGGCTAGCAATGGTGTTGCTGAAAGAACAAATAAGAAATTAACAGTCAATAACGCACTCAGAGTAACAGTCAATCGGGACAGTCACAAATGGGATGAACTTATGCCAATCGTCCAAAGCTCGATAAACTCCTCTGTCAACTCCTCAATAGGAGATACACCTCACTCTGGGCTTTATCGGACAGACATGAGATTCCCTAATGCTCTCATATCCTCACCGCCTGTGTCACTTTACAACTATGATGATTATGTTAAAGTCAAACAAAGAGACACTCAATTGGTATTCCTGAGAGTCAAGGAATACCTATCTAAAGCTACTGACGATTTCACTAGGTTACAAAACGCTCATGCTAAACCTACAAAAATAGGACCTGGATCTTTAGTAATGATCCTCAACCAGCGAAGAGATGGTCCCATGTATACGCTGACTGAGAAGTTTCTTGGATCTTACAGAGTTCTTGAGCATATTACAGGTACCAAGTACAAGCTGGAAAACCTTGCTACAGGTGAACATGTAAATGAACATCTCAGTCACATGAAACTAGCCCGACTGACTGTTGACCAAGACAGCCCAGTACCTGTCAATGACCATGTAATGACTGACCCTACCACCGTGACACCCACTCTGGTCGAAGACACGAACTATGGTACCGCATCACCTGGTACTCATACTTAAAACTTTCGGTCCAGACCAGTTATTTTGACAGTGCACCAACAACAGTCGGATGATACATGCTTGTGTGACTGTGGTGTTCCTGTCTGTAAAGAACAATGGATGCGTTACATCAGCTCCTCACTTCCTGACTGCCAGTATGTAGCAGAAGATGACTATATTCGTGAAGAACTTGCCCCTAACATTCATAGTTTTTATGTCTAGCTGTAAGGGTAATGCTTACCATATTATAAACTAAGTAACCCGTTCATGCCTACTAACTTCTACCCCTTTTCCACTAGTTCTAGTTAATTTGTTTACGAGAAAGCTCGTGTTGAGTGAGTACCCAACCATTGTATATGTTAGACACTTTTATGTACAATTCCCGCAGCATATCCGTTGAGGTTTCCTGAGAGAGTTAAACTGATTAACGCCTTTCTCAGTGGATTTTATACATCTGTTCTTTTTCCTTTGTCTCAAATGTATATAATATGATACCTACATAGCTCACCATAATTCATAGTTTCAATCTTATGACTTCTCATACACTCACTGTTCAGGTCCTGGTGTTTTTGCCGCGTCCCTGCACTCCATATTTTAGTAGAACGTCACTTATACTCTGTACTATATCGTGCCTTTGTCAGCGTCTACCGATTATAATCTGCTTAACAGGTAACACTGTGGGTGTGCATCTTGATCCTTGCACACAACTTCTGGTCCACTGCCTCTACCTGCAGATGGACCTTCTGCCTCCAGTATGCTCAGTCGTTTAACTAGTTAGTCATGATGCTCCATGGATAACTTAATTTTAGAATTATATTTAAGAAATGTACTCTATATTCATGTATGTCTGAGACTGGGTTGTGGATGTCTCAGAGCTTGTTTACAGCCACCATAGGTAAATAATCCTATACATAAATGTTAATTAGGTTCACAACCAAAAAGTTCTTCAAGCAGATTGTTGAGGACGATGATGATAGTGTGCTAAGCGGAGTTGGACTCCCAGGGTATGGTGGGCATCATCTTGTTATGTCTACTCAGAACCTCTCAGAACGAGGTGCTCCTTGTGTGCTCGCCCGAGGGACAGCCAAGGGCCACACTCCATAATCAGATTGGCGTTAGCCCTCGCCCAGCAGAGACACTTACGATAGCTAGTACGTGGCCCAGCATAAAATTTATAACTTTACTAGCAGCCGCTGAGCCACAGCAACTTTCCCTGTCCCTTTCTCCTCCCCCACTATCCCAAACTCCCCGGTCTCATCGTCCTTCCTCACCATTACCCCCTTCCTTGTACCCTCATCCTCCACACTATCTCTCACTTCCGTCCCCTCGTCATCCCCCCCCCCCATTCCCCACTCCCTCGTCCGATGCCTTTCCAAAAGGTCTGATGTTCCCATCAGAAAATTGGGAATATAAAGTGAGCTGATGTTCCCATCACTCATATATAAGAAAACAGTTAAAAAATGAAATGAAAATATGAAACACAATAAAAAATAAACTATACTCACGAAATGAATGGTATGGTAAACAAGACAGCTCAATTCCAACGGAATTCACACAAAATAATTAAATCAAAATGAAAATAAATAAAAATCTATGAAAATGCAAGTTATCAATGCAATCAGAAACATTGAAATGAAATTGTAACATATTTAGTATAGCATGTGTGTTGCTCATACATGCAACAGATGGTGCTGTTTTTCAAGAAAAGCATAGTTTTACCTGTCACAGGTGTGTCATCTATACTTACGAAACGAACGGTATGGTAAACAACACATCTCAATTCAACACAATGTCACACAAAATAATTCAATAAAAAATAAAATAAATCAAAATCTATGAAAATAAAATTTATCAATGCAATCAGAAACAATGAAATGGAATTCGTGACATATTTAGTATAGCGTGCATGTTGCTATTATGTGCAACAGATGGCGCTGTTTTGACAAAAATGCATGTTTTTCCCTGTCACAGGGGTGGCTTCTATATAGTAGGTATATAAAAAGACGCGCCTATTCGAATGCAACGTTGTGACAAAATTTCAAAGCAATCGGCGAAGAACTTTTGGAGATTACAGCATATGTTGCTCTTACGTCCAACAGATGGCGCTGTTTTTCAAAAAAAGTCTGTTTTTTCCTGTCTCAGGTGAGGCATGTATATAGTAGATATATAAAAAGACGTGCCTATTCGAATGCAACGTTGTGTCAAAATTTCAAACACTCAATAAAAAGGTTTTGACGATTTCCTTGACATGAAAAACTCAGTTTTCAGAAAAAGCATGTTTTTTTAACGTCACAGACGTGACATCTATATAGTATGCATATAAAAACCTGGCCGGATGCAAATGAAACGTGTGAAAATTTCAAAGCAATCGGTGAAGAACTTTCGGAGATTAAGGGTTATGCACAAACGAACTTTTTAATTTTTATTTATATCTATATAAATAAAAATGAAAAGGTTCATTTGTTCAACATCGCTAATCTCCGAAAGTTCTCCACCGATTGCTTTGAAATTTTCACACAATGTTCCATTCGCATCCGAGCGGGTTTTTATATACATACTATACTGATGTCACGTCTGTGACAAAAAAAACATGTTTTTTTTTTAATTGTGCTTTTCATGTGTTTTTCATGTGAGAGAAATCTTCAAAACTTCTTTTCCGATTGCTTTGAAATTTTGACATGACGTTGCATTTGAATAGATGCGTGTTTTTATATACCACCTATACACATGTCTCACCAGTGATAAGGAAAAAACATGCTTTTTTAAAAAACAGTCTCATCTGTTGGACGTAAGAGCAACACACGCTTTAATCTCCCAGAGTTCTTCACTGATTGCTTTGAAATTCTGACACAACATTCCATTCGAATATGCGCGTGTTTTTATATACCTACTATATAGATGCCACCCCTCTGACAGGTAAA
This sequence comes from Procambarus clarkii, assembly GCF_040958095.1. Taxonomy (NCBI): domain Eukaryota; kingdom Metazoa; phylum Arthropoda; class Malacostraca; order Decapoda; family Cambaridae; genus Procambarus; species Procambarus clarkii. Next base: position 194,810 of record NW_027189409.1, on the reverse strand, counting down.
AATATGTTTTTTTTTCAAAAAACAGTGCCATCTGTTGCACGCAATAGCAACACACACGCTATACTAAATATGTTAATAATGTTCATAGATTTTGATTTATTTAAATTTTTATGGAATTATTTTGAGTGACATTGTTTTGGAATTAAGCTGTGTTGTTTACCATACCATTCATTTCGTAAGTATAAGTATAGATGCCATACCTGTGACAGGTAAAAACATTTTTTTTAAGAAAGGTGCCATCTGTTGCACATAAGAGCCACACACTCTATAATAAGTATGGTACGATTCCATTTCAGTGTTTTTGATTGCATTGACAAATTTAATTTTCATACATGTCGATTTATTTTCATTGTGATATAATTATTTTTTGTGACTTTGCATTGGAACAGAGCTGTGTTGTTTATCATACCGTTCATTTCGTGAGTATACGTATAGATGCCACACTTGTGACAGGTAAAAACATGATTTAAAAAAAAATAAGCGCCATCTGTTGCACGTAAGAACAAATTACGCTATACTAAATATGTTTCGATTCCATTTCAATGTTTCCGATTTCATTGACAAATTGAATTATCATAGATTTCGATTTATTTTCATTTTGATTTAATCGTTTTGCATGACATTGCATTGGAATTGAGCTTTGTTATTTACCATACCGTTCATTTCGTGAGTATAGTTTATTTGTTTATTTTTTCATTGTTTTTCATTTCGTTTTTAATGGTTTTCTTATATTTCAGTGATGGGAAAATGAGTTGATTTGATGTTCCCAATTTTCTGATGGGAACATCAGATCATTTGGGAATGCATCGAACTGGGGAGTGGGGAGGACGAGGGGACGGGAGTGGAGGAGGGCGGGGACGACGAGGGGACATAGGATTGGGTAATGGTGGGGAGGATGAGGGGACGGGGGAGTTGGGGATGGTGGGGACGATGGGACAGGGGAATGGAGATTGGTGGGGGGGAGGACAAAGGGACAGCGAAGTGGGGGAAGATGGGGAGGCGGGGAATGGTAGGGAGGACGAGGGGACGGGAGAGAGAGAGAGATGGGGAGAGGACGAGGGGACGGTGGAGTTGGGAATGGTTAGGAGGACGAGGGGAAGGTGGAGAGGTGGATGGTGAGGAGGACATAGGGATGGGGGAGTGAGGAATGGTTGGTAGGACGAGGGGACGGAGGAGTGGGAATGGTTTGGAGGACGAGGGGACGGGGGAGGGGGGAATGGTGGGGAGGACTGGAAGACAGGGGAAGGGTTGCTGTTGCACAGCAACGTACATGCGTTGCTGAGCTGCAGCAATATGTGCCCGAGTACAGTAGTAGATAATAAAAAGAAAATGTCATGATTCTGTTGGGGTCTATCATATCTACACTTGAACTTGTGTATGGAGTCAGCCTCCACCACATCACTTCCTAATGCATTCCATTTGTCAATCACTCTGACACTAAAAAAGTTCTTTCTAATATCTCTGTGGCACTCGATTTCCACCTGTGTCCCTTAGTGCGTGTGCCCTTTGTGATAAATAGCCAGTCTATCTATCTTATCAATTCCTATAAGAATCATGTTGACTTGATCATGTTCCCCCTAACTCATCTGTTTTCCAGCGACGTGAGATATATTTCCTGTAGTCTCTCCTCATAGTTCATACTCCTCGGTTCGGATACTAGTCTGGTGGGAAACTTTTGAACGTTTTCCAGTTTAGTCTAATGCTTGAATATGGACTCCATGCTGGAACTGCATGCTCCAGGATTGGTCTGACATATGTGGAATACAAAGTTCTGTATGATTCCTTACACAAGTTTCTTATGTTGGCCAGCCTGGCATATGCCGCTGATGTTATTCTCTTGATGTGGGCTTCAAGGGGAAAGGTCTGGTGTGATATCAACCTCCAAGTCTTTCTCTCCTTCTGACTTTTGAAGAATTTCATCTCCCTAATGATACCTTGTATATGGCCTCCTGGTCCCTACACCAATCTTCATTACATTACATTTGCTTGGGTTAGACTCTAACAATCATTTTTTTTTACCATTCCTGCAGCTTGTCCAGGTCTTCTTGAAGCCTCAAGCTGTCCTCCTCTGTCTTAATCCTTCTCACAACTTTGGAATCGTCAGCAAACATTGAGGAGAATGAGTCTATACTCTCTGGGAGATCATTTACATATATCAAAAACAGGATAGTTCAGAGTACAAAGCCCTGTGGGACTCCACTGGTGACTCCATGCTAATCTGAGGTCTCACCCCTCAGTGTAACTCTCCTGCCTGTTTTTCCAGCTTATGTATCAGCCTCTTATGGGGTACTGTGCCAGAGGCTTCCCGACAGTCCAAGAAAATGCAGTCCACCAATCCTTCTCTTTCTTGCTTAATCTTTGTCACCTGATCGTAAAATTTTATTAAGCCAGTGAGGCAAGATTTACCCTTCCTGAACCAATGTCGGTGGTTTGTTATGATGTTCCTTCTCTCCAGATGAATTACTAGGTTTTTTTCTCATGATATTCTCCACCACCTTGCATGGTATACAAGTTAAGGACACTGGCCTGTAGTTCAGTACCTTTTGCCTGTCGCCCTTTTTGTATATTGGGACTACATTAGCCGTCTTCCATATTTCAGGTAGGTCTTCTGTCTCCAGTGACCCACTAAACTCTTTCAGCACACTCTTTCAGTACCCATGGTGAGATTCCTTCTGGACCAGTAGCCTTACTCACGTCCAGATCCAACAAGTGTGTCTTGACCTCATTTCTTGTTATTTCGAACCCTTCCACGGCCGTCTGGTATACCTGTTCTCACCCGTTCTAAGTTACATCACTTGTTCTTTCACTGTTGTTTTCCTCCTGATGTGACTGTGGAGTAGCTTTGGTTCGGTCTTGGCTTCATTTGCTATATCATTATCATACTTTTTCTCTGCTTCTCTTCTCGCAATAACATACTCATTCCTGGTTCTCTAGCATCTCGCTCTGATTCTGGTGTTCTGTTATTTCGGACGTTAATTCTACGTCTTTTTGTTCAGCTCCATTGCTTCCATACATGCCCAATTAAACCACGATTTCTTCTTTTGCTTCTCGGATTTTTCCTTTTCGGCTGGGATAGACCTGTTTACTGCCTCCTGACACTTTTGGGTGACATAGTCCATCATGTTTTATACGAACTTAGCTCTGAGTTCTGTGTCCCATGGTATATCCATAAGGAAACTTCTCATATCCTCATAATTCCACTTTCGGTACGCCAGTCCATTCTTTCCTAGTTTTTTTTGGGGGGGATCCTAGCTCTACCAGGTAGTCAAAGATCAATACACTGTGATCTCTCATTCCCAAGGGTGCTTCTAACTTAACTTCCCATATATCCCACTCATTTAGGGGTAAATATCAGATCAAGCATAGCTGGTTCATCCTCTCCTCTCATTCTTGTCGGTCCCTTGATGTGTTGACTTATAATGTTTCTTGTGGCCACTTCCATCAGCTTAGCTCTCCCTGTGTCTAGTCTCCCTTGTGGGTCTCTGATCTCCCAATCTATCTTCCCGTGGTTAAAGTCTCCCATAATTAGTAGTTCAGATCCATTACTGCTAGCCACAGAAGCTGCCCTCTATATTATATTAATGGTGGTCATGTTATTTCTATCATATTCCTGTCTGGGTCGTTTGTCATTAGGTGGGAGTTATATGACTACGACTATAAGTTTTTGTCCTCCAATTGCTATGGTACCTGTTATGTAGTCACAAGTGAAACCTTCACTTGGTTGAAGTAGTCACTTCTGTACTCACCTAGTTGTACTCACCTAATTGTGTTTGCGGGGATTGAGCTCCGGCTCTTTGGTCCCGTTTCTCAACTGTCAATCAACTGATATACAGATTCCTGAACCTACTGGGTTCTATCATATCTACATATGAAACTGTGTAAGGAGTCAGCCTCCACACATCACTGTCTAAAGCATTCCACTTGTTAACTACTCTGACACTGAAAAAGTTCTCTCTAATGTTCCTAAGGCTAATTTGAGTACTCAGTCTCCACCTGTGTCCCCCTCGTTTGCTTATCATCTGTGTTAAAAAGTTTATCCTTATCTACCCATTCAATTCCTCTGAGCATTTTGTAGGTAGTGATCATGTCTCCTCATTCTCTTCTGTTTTCCAGAGTCGTGAGGTGCATTTCACGCATCTTTTTGCCTCTTAGTTCTTTGACCAGCCTAGTGGCATACCTTTCGACTTTTTCCAGCTTCGTCTTATGCTTGACAAGGTACGGGTTCCATGCTGGGGCCGCATACTCCAGGATTGGTCTAACATATGCGGTGTACAAGGTTCTGAATGATTCCTTACACAGGTTCCTGAACGCTGTTCTGATGTTAGCCAGCCTCGCATATGCAACAGATGTAATTCTTTTGATGTTGACTTCAGGAGACAGGTTTTGTGTGATATCAACTCCTAGATCTTTCTCTCTGTCCGTTTCATGAAGTACATCATTTCCCATTCGGTATCCTATGTCTGGCCTCCTGTTTCCACTGCCTAGTTTCATGACCTTGCATTTACTAGAGTCGAACTTTAGTAGCCATTTGTTGGACCATTCATTCAGTCTGCCTAGGTCATCTTGTAGCCTCCTACTATCATCCTCTGTTTTAATCCTCCTCATAATTTTTGCATCATCAGCAAACAATGAGAGGAACGATTCTATACCCTCTGGGAGATCATTTACATATATCAGGAACAGTATAGGTCCAAGGATTGAACCCTGCTGGTTTCCACTGGTGACGTCTCGCCAATCTGAGGCCTCACCCCTCAGAGTGACTCGCTGTCTTCTGTTGCTTAGGTACTCCCTTATCCAATGGAATGCCTTCCCTTTCACTCCTGCCCGCATCTTCAGCTTTTTCACTAGCCTCTTGTGTGGTACTGTGTCAAAGGCTTTCTGGCAATCCAAGAAAATGCAGTCTGCCTACCCCTCTCTTTCTTGCCTGGTCATAGAATTCAGTTAATCCTGTGAGTCAGGACATGCCATCCCTGAACCCATGTTGATGCTGTGTTACGAAGTTCTTTAGGTCCAGATGTTCCACAAGTTTTTTTCGCACAATCTTCTCTATCAGCTTGCATGGTATGCAAGTTAGGGACACTGGCCTGTAGTTCAGTGCTTCCTGTCTATCCCCTTTCTTGTATATCGGGACTACATTAGCAGTCTTCCACATTTTTGGCAGTTCCCCTGTTACCAGTGATTTGTTATACACTATGGAGAGTGCCAGGCATAGTGCTTCTGCTCCTTATTATAGTATCCATGGGAAGATTCCATTCAGGCCTATAGCCTATGTCACATCCAACTTTAACAAGAGATTCCTTACATCCCCACGGGAAGTCTCAAACTCTTCTAGTGGTTCCTGGTTAACTATTCCCTCTCTCATCTCTGGAACTTCCCCTTGCATGTGAAGACCTCCTGGAATTTATTATTCAGTTCCTCGCCCACTTCCTTGTCGTTTGTTGTGAAACTGTCTGCCCCTATCCACAATTTCATTACCTGTTCCTTTACTGTTGTTTTTCTCCTGATGTGGCTGTGCAGCAATTTAGGTTGAGTCTTTTGCCTTGCTTGCAATGTCATTTTCGTAATGCCTGTCTGTCTCTCTTCTCAACCTGGCATATCCATTCCTTGCACTCTGGTATGTTTCTCTGCTCTCGAGTGATCTGTTATTTCTATAGTTTCTCCACGCCCTTTTACTTTACTGCTTAGCTAGCCTACATCTCTGATTAAACCATGGGTTTCTCATTTGCATTTCGTTGTTTTCCTTTTGGACCGGGACAAACTTGTCTGCTGCCTCCTTACACTTCTGCATGATGTAGTCCATCATGTCTTGGCGGTCTTTTCTCTGAGCTCTGTTTCCCATGTTATATCTGTTAGGAAGTTCCTTCTCTCCTCATAGTTTCCCTTTCGGAATGCCAGCCTTTTGTTTTCAGTTCCCCTCCTCGAGTTCCTTAACCCTTCTTCAATCAGATACTCAAACGTCCGACACTGTGGTCGCTCATTCCTACTGGGGCCTCGAAACCGATATCCCTTATGTCGGAGTCGTTCGAGTGAAGACTAAGTCAAGTCTCTCTGGTTAATCGTTTCCTCTCATCCTTGTGGGTCCTCTGACATGCTGCCTTAAGAAGTTTCTTGTCCCACCTCCAATAGTTAAGCTCTCCATGTATCCTCACCTCCATGTGATTTCTTGTTCTCTCAGTCTATCCTTCCATGAGTAAAGTTTTCCATGATGAGCAGATGAGATCTATTTCTACAGGCAGCAGAGGCTTCCCTCTCATTTATAGTGTTAACTGCCATGTTGTTGTTGTCATACTCTTGCCTGAGTCTGCTATCATTGGGTGGAGGGTTATATATCACTGCTACTACTATTCTTGGTCCTCCCATTGTCATGGTGCCTGTTATGTAGTCTCTGAATCCCTTGCAGCCTGGGATAGCCATCTCCTTGTAACTCCATTCCTTTCTCATTAGTAGAGCCACTCCACCTCCTCCCCTACCTTCGCCCCTCTTTCCTTATTACTGCGTAGTCCTGGGGAAACACCTCAATCATTTTGATTCCTGACAGTTTTGTTTATGTGAGTCCGATTACATCTGGGTTAACATCTTGTGCTCTTTCCCTTTGTTCACTTGTCTTGCTTGTAATCCCATCTATGTTTGAGTGTATCACCCTGAACTGACTCTCTTCTGTCCCTTCTCATTTTATGTTGATTCCCATGAAGGAGGGAAAGAGGGAGGATCCAGGATGGGAGGGCCTAAGGAGGGGAGCCTGGGGGATATGGGGTGTGTGGGGGCTGGGAGGATCTGGTACGTGGAGGGTGGTGGTGGAGGAGAGAGGGCTTGGGGGGGCGTGGGGGAGAAGAGAGGGCATGGGGGAAAGGGTGAGAAGGGGAGGTTAGGGGGGGAGTAAGAGGGGGAGGCTTGGGGGTGAGTGAGAGGGGAAGGCTTGGGGGGTATGGGGGGAGGGTAGGCTTGGGGGAATGAGGGGAAAGGGGTGGCCTTGGGGAGCAGAAGAGAAGGGAGGGATTAAAGGAGGGGGAGGGAGAGCTGAGGGTGGTGAGGAGGAAGGGAGGGCTTAGGGGAGTGGGGAAGAAAGGCGGGCTTAGAGTGGTGGGGGAGAATGGAGGGCTTAGGGGGGTGGGGGAGAATGGAGGGCTTAGGGGGGTGGGGGAGAATGGAGGGCTTAGGGTGGGGGAAACGGGGGGGGGGGGCATGGGTGAGAAGGGACGGCTTGGTGGGTTGGTGAGAAAGGAGGTCCTGGGGAGGGTGGTGAGTAGGGGGGGAGGATGACCTAGGTGGGCACTTAATGGGGGGCTGGCAGGGGTTGAGGCAGGTAGGACGTCCATTGGTTGGAAGGTGGGAGTGGTGCTCCTCTCCCTGTGGCTGTTAAACTTATGTGTGCTCACCTAGTTGCACTTACATAGTTGTGTTTGCGGGGATTGTGTTCTGGCTCTTTGGTCCCGCCTCTTAACCGTCAATCAACATGTGTACAGATTTCTAAGCCTATTGGGCTATATCATATCTACACCTGAAACTGTGTATGGAGTCTGCCTCCACCACATCACCTCCTAATAAATTCCATTTGTCAACCACTCTGACACTAAAAAAGTTCTTTCTAATATCTCTGTGGCTCATTTGGGCACTCAGTTTCCACTTTTGTCCCCTTGTGTGTGTGCCCCTTGTGTTAAATAGTCTGTCTTTATCAACCCTGTCTATTCCCTTGAGAATCTTGAATGTGGTGATCATGTCTCCCTAACTCTTCTGTCTTCCAGCGAGGTTTAATTCCTGTAGTCTCTCCTCGTAGCTCATACCTCTCAGCTCGGGTACTAGTCTGGTGGCAAACCTTTGAACCATTTCCAGTTTAGTCTTATCCTTGACTTGATATGGACTCCATGCTGGGACTGCATACTCCAGGATTGGCCTGACATTTGTGGTATACAAAGTTCTGTATGATTCTTTACTCAGTTTCTGAATGCCGTTCGTATGTTGGCCAGCCTGGCATATGCCGCTGATGTTATCCTCTTGATATGGGCTGCAGGAGACAGGTCTGGCGTGATATCAACCCCAAGTCTTTTTCTTTCTCTGACTCCTGAAGAATTTCCTCTCCCAGATGATACCTTGTATCTGGCCTCCAGCTCCCTACATCTATCTTCATTACATTACATTTGGTTGGGTTAAACTCTAACAACCATTTGTTCGACCATTCCTTCAGCTTGTCTAGGTCTTCTTGAAGCCTCAAGCAGTCCCCTTCTGTCTAAATCCTTCTCATATTTTTGGCATCGTCTGAAAACCTTGAGAGAAATGAATCTATACCCTCCGGGAGATCATTTACATATATCAGAAACAAAATAGGACCGAGTACAGAGCCCTGTGGGACTCCACTGGTGACTTCACGTCAATCGGAGTTCTCACCCCCCTCACTGTAACTCTCTGCTTCCTATTGCTTAGGTACTCCCTTATTCATTGGAGCCTCTTACCAGCTACACCTGCCTGTCTCTCCTGCTTATGTACCAGCCTCTTATGCGGTACTGTGTCAAAGGCTTTCCGATAATCCAAGAAAATGCAGTCCGCCCAGCCGTCTCTTTCTTGCTTAATCTTTGTCACTTGGTTGTAGAATTCTATTAAGCCTGTCAGGCAAGATTTGCCCTCCCTGAACCCATGTTGGCGATTTGTCACGAAGTCCCTTCTCTCCAGATGTGATACCAGGTTTTTTCTCACGATCTTCTCCATCACATAGCATGGTATACAAGTCAAGGACACTGGCCTGTAGTTCAGTGCCTCTTGCCTGTCACCCTTTTTGTATATTGGGACCACATTCGCCGTCTTCCATATTATTGGTAGGTCTCCCGTCTCCAGAGACCTGCTATACACTATGGAGAATGGCAAGCAAAGGGCCTCTGCACACACTTTCAGTACCCATTGCAAGATCCCGTCTGGACCAACAGCCTTTCTAACATCCAGATCCAGCAGGTGTCTCTTGACCTCCTCTCTCGTAATTTCGAACTCTTCTAAGGCCGCATGGTTTACTTCCCTTTCTCCTAGCACAGTGACCTCACCTTGTTCTATTGTGAAGACCTCCTGGAACCTCTTGTTGAGTTCTTCACACACCTCTTTGTCATTCTCTGTATACCAGTCCTCGCCTGTTCTAAGTTTCACTACCTGTTCTTTCACTGTTGTTTTCCTTCTGATGTGACTGTGAAGTGGCTTTGGTTCGGTCTTGGCTTTGTTTGCTATATCATTTTCATAAATTTTCCCTGCTTCTCTTCTCACCCTGACATACTCATTCCTGGTTCTCTGGTATCTCTCTCTGGTTTCTGGTGTTCTGTTATTCCGGAAATTCCTCCACGCCCTTTTGTTCAGTTTCTTTGCTTCCATACATGTCCTATTATACCATGGATTCTTCTTTTGCTTCTCGGATTTTTCCTTTTGGACCAGGATGTACCTGCTTACTGCCTCCTGACACATTTAGGTGACATAGTCCATCATATCTTGTACAGACTTAGCTCTGAGGTCTGTGTCCCAAGGTATTTCCCTTAGGAAGCTTCTCATCTCCTCATAATTTCCCTTTCGGTAAGCCATCCTTTTTGTTTCCTAGTTCTTTTTTTGGGGAGATAATTCCTAGCTCTACCAGGTACTCAAAGTTCAATACACTGTGATCACTCATTCCCAAGGGTGCGTCCATCTTGACTTCCCTTATATCCACTAATTTAGGGTAAATATCACATCAAGCATTGCTGGTTCATCTTCTCCTCACATTCTTGTTGGTTCCTTGATGTGCTGGCTTAGAAAGTTTCTTGTTGCCACGTCTAGCAGCTTAGCTCTCCATGTTTCTGGTCCTCCATGCGGGTCTCTGTTCTCCCAATCTATATTCCCATGGTTGAAGTCTCCCATGATTAATAGTCCAGATCCATTCCTGCTAGCAACAGAAGCTGCCCTCTATATTATGTTAATGGTGGCCATGTTGTTTCTATCATATTCCTGTCTGGGTCTTCTGTCATTTGGTGGTTGATTATATGTGACTACGACTATAATTTTTTGACCTCCAGTTGTTATTGTACCAGTTATGTAGTCACTGAAACCTTCACATCCCTGAACAACCATCTCCTCAAAATCCCAGCTTTTTCTTACAAGCAGGGCTACACCACCACCACCTCTTCCTTCTCTCTCTTTCCTCATAACATAATAGTCCTGTGGGAACACTGCATTTGTTATGGTTTTCTTTAGCTTTGTTTCTGTGAAAGCTATTATGTCTGGGTTTTCCTCTAGTACCCATTCTCCAAGTTCATTTGCTTTATTTGTAATTCCATCTATGTTAGTGTACATTGCCTTGAGGCTCACTTTCTTCTGTCCCTTCTCAAATCTCCTCCTTGGTGAGTGTTTTCTTCTGGTGGGGGAAGCTGTTCCATGGGTGTGAGGATTTGTGAGGTGGATAACAGGGTTGCAGAGGATACTGGGATGAGGGGTCAAGTGAAGGGGGAGGGACAGGGAGTGTTTGGGGTAGGGGGGGTTTTCTATGCAGAGGAGGATGGTGGGGTTGCCCTCCCCACTGGTGTTACTGGGTAGCTGGTTGTGATTTCCCCCCTTGCCTCTGGGGGTGATGTGTTAGGAGCTGAGATTTCCTGGTTTTCCCCTCTCGTCCTGCGCTTCTTCCTTGCTTCTGCCGCCATGGCCTTCTCCTCCCTCGTCATGTCCCTCTGGAGGAATACTTTTTTTAATTCTCCCATATGTTGCAGATGGCTTTTCTTTGTTAGAATCGTGTCCTTTGTGTTCTCGTTTGCAAACACTATCTCTAACACACGGTCTCGGACTTTTTTGTACCTGCCTAAACTGAAAACCCTTTCAATGCTATGCTCAGCCCCTTCCATGTCTAGTGCCTTCAGTATTTCATTCACTGCCCTTTGTCCTTATCATTCCACTCTTTCCTATTAGAGCCTTCCAGCTCTTTAATACCCACAGCTACCACTGATCTTTTCCTTTGAAGCAGCTGGCTAGTGGAGCATGCCGCTTCCTGTGAGGTGGCTGCTTTGATGGCCACCTCCATCACTGCTGACATTACTTTAGAGTTTTTTTTAGCATTTCTGCAAATGTTGCTTTTATTGTGGCATTCTCTTCCAAAATACTATTACCACCTTCTCCCTGGGTGGTTATCTGAGTCTCAGCATCGATACTGTTCTCTTTGAGGGCCCTAATCTCCTCCTTTACTGCTGTCAGCTCTCTTTTCAGGTTGCTTATTTCATTCTTCATTTCCTGCATCTCATTCTTAATGTCCTCCAGAAACTTGGAGAACATTTCCTTCATTTCGTCCCTTGGACTTTTCCCTGTGCCCCCTGTTAGCTCTGGCTGTCATGCTTGACCCTGTCCCTAGTTGTGCCGTGATAGGATTTGTCAGAAGGGCAGAGTGGGGTGGGGGAGAGAAAGAGAGAGAGAGAGAGAGAGAGAGAGAGAGAGAGAGAGAGAGAGAGAGAGAGAGAGAGAGAGAGAGAGAGAGAGAGAGAGAGAGAGAGAGAGAGAGAGAGAGAGAGAGAAAGAGAGAGAGATAGATAGATAGATAGAGAGAGAGAGAGAGAGAGAGAGAGAGAGAGAGAGAGAGAGAGAGAGAGAGAGAGAGAGAGAGAGAGAGAGAGAGAGAGAGAGAGAGAGAGAGAGAGAGAGAGAGTGAAAGAGGGAGAGGGAGAGAGGGGGAGAGAGTGGGGGAAGGGGGAGAGAGGGGGAGAGTGTGTGTAACGGAGATTCGGGGGCTCTGGGGGGGGGGCGGAGATGGCGACCAGGTCAGATCAGGTCAGATGGGGGGTAAGAGGGGGGGTGGAGTATAGTGAGGTCTTACCTGCTTTCCACAAAAGGTGTTAATCCTTTCTTCCCTGACTGAACGTTTGTGTGTAATTACCTAAGTGTAGTTACAGGATGAGAGCTACGCTCGTGGTGTCCCGTCTTCCAAGCACTCTTTGTCATATAACGCTTTGAAACTACTGATGATCTTGGCCTCCACCACCTTCTCACCTAACTTGTTCCAACCGTCTACCACTTTGTTTGCGAAAGGGAATTTTCTTATATATGTTCGGCATCTGTGTTTAGCTAGTTTATATCTATGACCTCTTGTTCTTAAAGTTCCAGGTCTCAGGAAACCTTCCCTATCGATTTTATCAATTCCTATTATTATTTTGTATGTAGTGATCATATCACCTCTTTTTCTTCTGTCTTCCAGTTTTGGCATATTTAATGCCTCTAACCTCTCTTCGTAGCTCTTGCCCTTCAGTTCTGGGAGCCACTTAGTAGCATGTCTTTGCACCTTTTCCAGTTTGTTGATGTGCTTCTTAAGATATGGGCAACACACAACTGCTGCATATTCTAGCTTTGGCCTAACAAAAGTCGTGAACAATTTCTTTACTATATCGCCATCCATGTATATAAAAGCAATTCTGAAGTTAGAAAGTCTGACATAGGCTCCTCGCACAATATTCTTTATGTGATCCTCAGGTGATAGTTCTCTATCTAGAACCACCCCCAGATCTCTTTCTTTATCAGAATTCTTTAAAGATTTCTCACATAATATATAAGTGTGTGTGTGCGTGTGTGTGTGTGTTTTTGCGTGTGTGTGCGTGTATGTGTGCATACGTACGTGGGCGTGCGCGCATGCGCGTGCGTGCATGCGTGTATCACGAGTTCCCGTAAGCGTTTACCTCTACCTAAAATGAGCAACTTTGAGATTTTAAATATATATGATATCCTGAACAAGAATTTGATAATATTTTACCTCACTCTGTACACCTGATTAATTAACCAGAGAGGGGGTACATTCCAGTCTGCCTCCCGCTCACACAACCAGATGAGTAATGACGATGTATGGATGACAATGGTGATCCGTCATCGCCTCCCAAGTGGTGATTCACTAAGTTCTAGTACATAGATGATGGCGGTTCTTGGGGTGTGTGTGTGTGTGTACTCACCTATTTATTTTGTGGGGGTTGAGCTCTGGCTCTTTGGTCCCGCCTCTCAACTGTCAATCAACTGGTGTTCAGGTTCCTGAGCCTATTGGACTCTATCATATCTACACTTGAAACTGTGTATGGAGTCAGCCTCCACCACATCACTTCCTAATGCATTCCATTTGTCAACCTCTCTGACACTAAAAAAGTTCTTTCTAATATCTCTGTGGCTCATTTAGGCACTCAATTTAGTGTCCCTTAGTGCGTGTGCCTCTTGTGTTAAATAGCATGTCCTTATCTACCCTATCAATTCCTTTGAGAATCTTGCATGTGGTGATCATGTCCCCCCAACTCTTCTGTCTTCAAACGACGTGAGGTTTAACACCCTTAGTCTCTCCTCGTAGGTCATACCTCTCATCTCGGGTACTAGTCTGGTGGCAAACCTTTGAACCTTCTCTAGTTTAGTCTTATGCTTGACAAGATATGGACTCCACGCTGGAACTGCATACTCCAAAATTGGTCTGACATATGTGGTATACAAAGTTCCGAATGATTCCTTACACATGTTTCTAAAGGCCGTTCTTATGTGGGCCAACCTGGCATATGCCGCTGATGTTATCCTCTTGATATGGGCATCAGGGGACAGGTCAGGCATGATATCAACACCCAAGTCTTTCTCTCTCTCTCTGACTCTTTAAGAATTTTATCTCCCAAATGATACCTTGTATCTGGTATTCTGCTCCCTACACCTATCTTCATTACATTACATTTGGTTGGATTAAACTCTAACAACCGTTTGTTGGACCATTCCTGCAGTTTGTCCAGGTCTTCCTGAAGCCTCAAGCTGTTCTCCTCTGTCTTAATCCTTCTCATAGTTTTGGCGTCGTCAGCAAACATTGAGAGGAATGAGTCTATACTCTCTGGAAGATCATTTACGTATATCAGAAACAGGATTGGTCCGAGTACAGAGCCCTGTGGGACTCCACTAGTGACTTCACGCCAATCTGAGGTCTCACTCGTTACTGTAATTCTCTGCTTCCTATTGTTTAGGTACTCCCTTATCCACTGGAGCGCCCTACCAGTTACGCCTGCCTGTTTCTCCAACTTATGCGTCAGCCTTTTATGGGGTACTGAGTCAAAGGTTTTCCGACAGTCCAAAAAGATGCAGTCCGCCCATCCTTCTGTATCTTGCTTAATGTTTGTCACCTGATCGTAGATTTCTATTAAGCCTGTAAGGCAAGATTTACCCTCCCTGAACCCATGTTGATGGGTTGTCACGAAGTCCCTTCTCTGCAGATGAGTTACTAGGTTTTTTCTCCCGATCTTCTCCATCACTTTGCATGGTATACAATTTAAGGACACTGGCCTGTAGTTCAGTGTACCTAATTGTACTCACCTAATTGTGTCTGCAGGATCGAGCATTGACTTTTGGATCCTGCCTTTCGAGCATTGGTTGTTTACAGCAATGACTATGGTCTTATTTCCCTATCATATTTAGTTTTAAAATTATGAATAGTATTTGCTTCCTCAACCTGTTCCTTAAGTGCATTCCATTTTCCCACTACTCTCACTCTAAAAGAAAACTTCCTAATATCCCTGTGACTCATCTGAGTTTACAGCTTCCACCCATGTCTCCTGGTTCTGTTACTATTCCGTGTGAACATTTCGTCTATGTTCACTCTGTCAATCCCCTTGAGTATTTTATACGATCCTATCATGTTCCCTCCTCTCCCTTCTTCTTTCTAGTGTTATAAGGCACAGTTCTCTCAGGCGCTCCTCATACACCATCCCTCGTAACTCTTGGACGAGTCTCGTTGCAAACCTCTGAACCTTTTCCAGTTTCCTTATATCTTTCTTCAGATGGGGACTCCATGAAGAGGCAGCATACTCTAAGACTGGCCTCACGTACAGTGTAAAGCACCCTAAATGCCTCCTTACTTAGGTTTCTGAATGATGTTCTAACTTCTGCCAGTGTAGAGCACGCTGCTGTCATTATCCTGTTTATATGTGCTTCAGGAGATAGATTAGGTGTTACGTCCACGCCCAGGTCTCTTTCGCGCGTCGTCACAGGTAGGCTGTTCCCCTTCATTGTGTACTGTCCCTTTGGTCTCCTATCTCCTAGTCCCATTTCCATAACTTTACATTTGCTAGTGTTGAACTCCAGTAGCCATTTCTCTGACCATCTCTTCAACCTGTTCAGGTCCTCTTGGAGGATCCTGCAATCCTCATCTGTCACAATTCTTCTCATCAACTTTGCATCATCCGCAAACATCGACATGTAGGACTCTACTCCTGTAAACATGTCGTTAACATACACTAGAAATAGAATTGGTCCCAGCACCGATCCTTGTGGTACTCCACTCGTTACTGTTCGCCAGTCCGGCTTCTCGTCCCTTACCATAACTCTTTGGCTTTTTCCTGTTAGGTAGTTCCTTATCCATGCTAGGACCTCTCCTCCCACCCATGCCTGCCTCTCAAGTTTGAACAGCAGTCTCATGTGCAGTACTGTATCAAAGGCTCTTTGGCAGTCCAGAAATATGTAGTCTGCCCAACCATCTCTGTTCTATCTTATCCTCGTTATTTTATCCTAGAATTCCAAAAGGTTTGTTAGGCACGATTTCCCTTTCCAGAACCCATGAGATGTTTGTTCACAAACCTAACGTTCTCCAGGTGTGCAACCAGTCGTAGCCTAATTATTCTTTCCAGTATTTTACAGGGGATGCTTGTCAGTGATACAGGTTTATTGTTAAGTGCCTCCTCCCTATCACCTTTCTTCAAGATTGGTACGACATTTGCCTTCTTCCAGCAACTGGGCAATTCTCCCGACATAAGTGACTCATTAAAGATCATTGCCAGAGGCACGCTGAGGGGCTGCACTTTTTTTTTTAGTATCCACGGTGATAATTTGTCTGGTCCAACTGCTTTAGTTGCATCCTGTGTTGTCAACTGTTTCATTACCTCTTCTGCTGTCACCTCTATATCTGATAGTCTTTCATCTAGGATAATCCCTTCTAACAATGAGAGCTGCTCAGGCTCGGTAGTGAACACTCCATGGAAAGTGGCATTCAGTGCCTCACAGATTTCCTTGTCACTTTCAGTTTATTCCTCCCTCTGTTTTCCTTGGTCTTGTCACTTGGTCGTTTACCGACATTTTTCTTCTTATATGGCTGTGACAAAGCAACTTAGGTTGCTTTTTCGCTTTGATCGCGATGTCGTTCTCATAGTCCCTTTCCGATATTCGTCTTATGGTAATGTAATCGTTCAGAGCTCTGTTGCATCTAATCCTGTTGTCCTCTGTCCTTTGTCTTCTGTACTTCCTCCACTCCCGCCTGCTGGCCATTTTTGCTTCCTGACACTGTCTATTAAACCATGGGTTATTATATTCCCTCTTATATTTTTCCCTTTACTGTTGGTATAAATCTCTCTTCGGCCTCCTGGCAATTCTGTATGACTAGGTCCATCATATCTTGGACTGTTTTTCCTCTAATTTCTTCCCCCTACTGCACCTCTCTCAGATAGTCCCTTATCCTCCTATAGTCCCCTTTCCTGTAGTCAACTCTCCTTTCCCAGACCTCTTGTCGCATGGTCACAAGTTTGAATTCCATCATGTAGTCAAAGACTAGGACACAATGGTCGCTGGCCCCTAGAGGTATTTCATGTTCCAAATTCTCGATGTCTTCTACGTTCTGGGTGAAAATCAGGTCTAATAGGATCAGTGCATTTCCTCCTCTTTCCCTTGTGTCTTCCTTTACATGTTGTGTTAGGAAATTCCTGTCTGTAGCATCTACTAACTTTGCTCCCCACATTTCGTCCCCTCCATGGGGATTTCTTGATTCCCAATTTATCTCTCCATGATTTAGGTCCCCCCATGACCAGCAGCTTCGCTCTCATTCTGTGGGCTAGTGTTGCTGCCTTCTGCAGTTCACCTATGCATGCCTTCTTGTTGTCATCATACTCCTGCCTGGATCTTTTACTGTTTGTAGGGGATTGTAGACTACCACAATCACAATCTTCCTCCCATCTGCTGTCAGAGTTCCATGTATGAAGCTTGTGCTCTCATTGGTACCCCGATTTCTCAGGTCTTCAAAGTTCCATTTCTGCTTTATTAAGAGTGCTACTCCCCCTCCCTGTCTCTGTGTCCTCTCTTTTCTTATCACCTGGTACCACTCTGGAAGGATTGCTTCTGAGATCATGTCATTTATTTAAGTTTCCACAATTGCAACTATGTCACGATCTGCCTCACTCACTCTTTCTTTTATCTCTTCTGCTTTATTAGATACCCCATCAGCATTGGTGTACCAAACCTTGAGATTCTTCATGGAAACTCTTGTAACAGAGTTTGCCCTTATTCTGGGGGTCTGGGGGATCTGGGGATGTCTGGGTGGGAGTGAATAGGGGCTGGGGTGATCCGGGGGGTGTCTGGGGGATCCGGGCGTTGTTTGGGGTCATTCTGGGAGTGTCTGGGGGGGGGTCCTGGGGGGTCCGGGGGGTGAAAGGTGTCGGGAGGGGTGCTTGGGGGGCGAATTGGAACTGGGCATCTAGGAAGGTAGATAGGAAGGTCTGGGATAGGGCCTGGGTAGGTAGGTCTGTAGTAGGAAGGGCATACTGGGTCTGAAGATTAGGGAGGGTCTGATAGGCATAGAGGGGTTGGGAGGTAGTGTAAGGTTAGGAGTCAGTTAGAGGTTGCGGGGGAGAAGGATAGAGAGGGTAGGGGGAAGAGGGGCAGATGGAACATGGATAATGAGAATGGGAGGGAGGTTGTA
The DNA here is from genome assembly GCF_040958095.1 of Procambarus clarkii. Taxonomy (NCBI): domain Eukaryota; kingdom Metazoa; phylum Arthropoda; class Malacostraca; order Decapoda; family Cambaridae; genus Procambarus; species Procambarus clarkii. The sequence goes on along the minus strand of NW_027189409.1, from coordinate 177,154 downwards.
TTAGTCAGAGGGAACTCAGGGGTAGGTGTGGGCATTGGGGCAGAAGGGGGGAAGAGGAAAATGGAGGAAGAGGTAGGGGGGGGGTCCCCCAGTCCTCCACGGGGGGTCCATGTGCCCCCCTCGCAAGGTGTGTGTGTGTGTGTGCGTGTGTGTGTACCCACCTAGTTGTACTCACCTAGTTGTGTCTGCAGGATCGAGCATTGACTCTTGGATCCCGCCTTTCGAGCATCGGTTGTTTACAGCAATGTCTCCTGTCCCATTTCCCTATCATACCTGGTTTTAAAATTATGAATAGTATTTACTTCCACAACCTGTTCCTGAAGTGCTTTCCATTTCCCCACTACTCACGCTAAAAGAAAACTTCCTAACATCTCTGTGACTCATCTGAGTTTCAAGCTTCCATCCATGTCCCCTCGTTCTGTTACTATTCCGTGTGAACATTTCGTCTATGTCCACTCTGTCAATCCCTCTGAGTATTTTATACGTTCCTATCATGTCCCCCCTCTCCCTTCTTCTCTCTAGTTTCGTAAGGCACAGTTCCCTCAGGCGCTCCTTATACCCCATCCCTCGTAGCTCTGGGACGAGTCTCATTGCAAACCTCTGAACCTTTTCCAGTTTCATTATATGCTTCTTCAGATGGGGACTCCATGATGAGGCGGCATACTCTAAGACTGGCCTCACGTAGGCAGTGTAAAGCGCCCTAAATGCCTCCTTACTTAGGTTTCTGAATGATGTTCTAACTTCTGCCAGTGTAGAGTACGCTGCTGTCGTTATCCTATTTATATGTGCCTCAGGAGATAGATTAGGTGTTACGTCCCAACCCGTTCTCGCAAATTTAATAAGTCAATATTGACTTATTAAATATGTGCATAGGTGACATACTTAACATAATAGCTACCCTTAAAAAGATTCATAGAAAACACCGACCTTACCTAACCTACTTAGTATGTTAAGATAAGCATCTTATTGCTTCGTAATTACAATTATTACCTAACCTATAATAGGTATAGGTTAAGTAATAATTGTAATTACGAAGCAATAAGATGCTTATCTTAAGATACTAACAAGGTTAGGTAAGGTCGGTGTTTTCTATGAATCTTTTTAAGGGTATCTATTATGTTTAGTATATCACCTATGCACGTAGTTAATAAGTCAATATTGACTTTACGAATTTGCGAGAACGGGTTGTACGTCCACACCCAGGTCTCTTTCGCGCGTCGTCACAGGTAGGCTGTTCCCCTTCATTGTGTACTGTCCCTTTGGTCTCTTATCTCCTAGTCCCATTTCCATAACTGTACATTTGCTCGTGTTGAATTCCAGTAGCCATTTCTCTGACTATCTCTTCAACCTGTTTAGGTCCTCTTGGAGGATCCTGCAATCCTCATCTGTCACAACTCTTCTCATCAACTTTGCGTCATCCGCAAACATCGACGTGTGCGTGTGTGTGTGTGTGTGCTCACCTAATTGTGCTTGCGGGGGTTGAGCTTTGGCTCTTTGGTCCCGCCTCTCAACCGTCAATCAACTGGTGTACAGATTCCTGAGCCTACTGGGCTCTATCATATCTACATTTGAAACTGTGTAAGGAGTCAGCCTCCACCACATCACTTCCTAGTGCATTCCATTTACTAACTACTCTGACACTGAAAAAGTTCTTTCTAATGTCTCTGTGGCTCATTTGGGTATTCAGCTTCCACCTGTGTCCCCTTGTTCGTGTCCCCCCAGTGTTGAATAGTTCATCCTTGTTTACCCGGTCGATTCCCCTGAGGATTTTGTAGGTTGTGATCATGCCCCCCCTTACTCTTCTGTCTTCCAGTGTCGTAAGGTGCATTTCCCGCAGCCTTTCCTCATAACTCATGCCTCTTTGTTCTGGGACTAGTCTAGTAGCATACCTTTGGACTTTTTTCAGCTTCGTCTTGTGCTTGACAAGGTACGGGCTCCATACTGGGGCCGCATACTCTAGGATTGGTCTTACATATGTTGTGTACAAGATTCTGAATGATTCCTTACACAGGTTCCTGAACGCCGTTCTGATGTTAGCCAGCCTCGCATATGCCGCAGACGTTATTCTCTTTATGTGGGCTTCAGGAGACAGGTTTGGTGTGATATCAACTCCTAGATCTTTCTCTCTGTCTGTTTCATTAAGTACTTCATCTCCTATTCTGTATCCTATTGGACCATTCACTCAGTCTATCTAGGTCATCTTGTAGCCTCCTACTATCATCCAATGTTTCAATCCTCCTCATAATTTTGGCATCGTCGGCAAACATTGAGAGGAACGAATCTATACCCTCTGGGAGATCATTTACATATACCCGAAACAGTATAGGTCCAAGGACTGACCCCTGCGGGACTCCACTTGTAACGTCTCGCCAATCTGAGACCTCACCCCTCACACAGACTCGTTGTCTCCTGTTGCTTAGGTACTCCTCTATCCACCGGAGTACCTTCCCTTTCACTCCAGCCTGCGTCTCCAACTTTCGCACTAGCCTCTTGTGTGGCACTGTATCAAAGGCTTTCTGACAATCCAAAAATATGCAGTCTGCCAACCCTTCTCATTCTTGCCTTATTTTTGTTGCCTGGTCGTAGAATTCAAGTAACCCTGTGAGGCAGGACCTGCCATCCCTGAAACCATGTTGATGCTGTGTTACAAAGTTCCTTCGCTCCAGATGCTCCACTAGTTTTTTTCGCACAATCTTCTCCATCAGCTTGCATGGTATGCAGGTTAGGGACACAGGCCTGTAGTTCAGTGCCTCCTGTCTATCCCCTTTCTTGTATATCGGGACTACGTTAGCTGCTTTCCAAATATCTGGCAGTTCCCCTGTTGCCAGTGATTTGTTATACACTATGGAGAGTGGTAGGCACAGTTCTCCTGCTCCTTCTTTTGGAACTCAAGGGGAGATTCCATTTGGGCCTATAGCCTTTGTCACATCCAACTCTAGTAAACACTTCCTTACTTCCCGGCTGGTAATCTCAAACTCTTCCAGTGGTTCCTGGTTAGCTATTCCCACACTTACCTCTGGAATTTCTCCTTGCTCTAAGGTGAAGACCTCCTGGAATTTCTTATTCAATTCCTCACACACTTCCTTGTCATTTGTAGTGAATCCTTTCGCCCCTATCCTTAATTTCATAACCTGTTCCTTTACTGTTGTTTTTCTCTTGATGTGGCTATGCAACAATTTAGGCTGTGTCTTTGCCTTGCTTGCGATGTCATTTTCGTATTGTCTTTCTGCCTCTCTTTTCTTCCTGACATATTCACTCCTGGCACTCTGGTATCTTTCTCTGCTCTCCAGTGTCCTGTTATTCCTATAGTTTCTCCATGCACTTTTACTTTGCTGCTTAGCTAGCCCACATCTCTGATTAAACCATGGGTTTCTCATTTTCATTTCTCTGTTTTCCTTTTGGACTGGGACAAACTTGTTTGCTGCGTCCTTGCACTTCTGTGTGATGTAATCCATCATATCTTGGGCCGTCTTTCCCCTGAGCTCTGTTTCCCATGCTATATCCGTTAGGAATTTTCTTAGCCCCTCATAGTTTCCCTTTCGGTATGCTAACCTTTTGGTTTCGGTATTACTCCTCGAGTTCAATAACCCTTCTTCAATCAAGTACTCAAACACCAGTACACTGTGGTCGCTCATTCCTACTGGGTCCTCAAAACCGATTTTTCTTATGTCGGAGTCGTTCAGAGTGAAGACTAGGTCGACTCTCGCTGGTTCATCATTGCCTCTCATCCTTGTGGGTTCTCCGACATGCTGGGTTAAAAAGTTTCTTGTCACCACTTCCAATAGTTTGGCTCTCCACGTATCCTCGCCTCCATGCGGTTCCTTGTTCTCCCAGTCAATCCTTCCGTGATTGAAGTCGCCCATGATGAGCAGGTGAGATCTATTTCTACAGGCAGCAGAGGCTGCCCTCTCAATTATAATGTTAACTGCTGTGTGTGTGTGTGTGTGTGTGTGTGTGTGTGTGTGTGTGTGTGTGTGTGTGTGTGTGTGTGTGTGTGTGTGTGGGTGGGTGTGTGTGTGTGTGTGTGTGTGTGTGTGTGTGTGTGTGTGTGTGTGTGTGTGTGTGTGTGTGTGTGTGTGTGTGTGTGTGTGTGTGTGTGTGTGTGTATGTGTGTGTGTGTGTGTGTGTGTGTGTGTGTGTGTGTGTGTATGTGTGTGTGTGTGTGTGTGTGTGTGTGTATGTGTGTGTGTGTGTGTGTGTGTGTGTGAAGGCTTGAATGGTTGGCAAATTCTATTTGTTCAACAGAATACATGACGGTATACATTGCTCATGAATGTACATTCTTAAGATGTCTGATCTCTAAATGCAGTAAATATAATACTTAAGAAATTATCCTTATTTCACGATTTTATTACAATATCTGTAATAAGAAAATGTTTTAATTAAATTTATTTAAAAGTTTTTAAAATTATGACTTTTGTTCTATTTCATCCTCGGTTAAGACTTGCGGGACGAGGGGGAATTGCCATTCCTTCACACTGCGGCCAGATGGAGCGCCAGTCCTCTTCACATGATAAGTCTGCTGATGGACCACAGTGCTGAGATTAACGCTGTTGACCCCGAAGGTTAGTGTTCCAGTAATGTTCATATTATCTCTAAATTGTGGGTTCATCAGGAGACCCCCAAACATCTCTTTAATTAATCCACTGACAAAGTTAACACTAATGCTATTGGCTATTATAAGTGGATGTAGCTCGATCATTTTGGTCAATTTGTCTTGATCGTTTGTTATAATTTATCCTAGTTACCTGTTATTCTTGTGGCACTTTGCCGAGGAGATAGTTTGACAATTAATGGATGTTCGGGGCAAACTTGAGATTAATATATTGGAAAGAAAATATATAAATTTGGCAAAACGTGGCCGATATTGATTGAATATTGACCTATATGTGGGGAAAATCTTCCAACATATAGTTTACTATAATCATAAATTAATTAATAAATCTAGATAAATATTTGACATAAGGGGACTGTATCAATTGAATATAATTAGATTATTCCACTTCCACACTTTTTGGGGGTAGATCTAAAACTGCTAGATCTACCTAATAAACATTATATTGCATAATTTCAATAATAAAATTTATCAGGAAAAAAGGGTTATGGTGTTAGTAAAGTAACTACAATATCATAACAAAGTAATGATCAACACAGCTGTCAAGTAGATAATGAGAAGTGCATCTAACAGTCTTCGTATATCAGTACAATCCTGTCTCAATGTAAAGGTGTCTTGGACATATGGTTCTCCAGTCAAGATGATCCGCTCTCGTCACCTTTATTCCACGCTGTGAAAGGCATAAAATGTAATTTCTATTGAACTACAGTTACATAAACTAATATTCATTGAAGGAATTAACCGCTTCACGGAATTATACTTACTAGGTTTATTTAATAATCCTACGTCCTAACGATTGGATAATCTATCACTGTAATTATGGCCATAAAGAATGATAAGATTGCTCATCCAACCGGACGTGGTGTCCTCGATGCTAGGTGAAGCAGGCAGCAACGTCTGGGACTCGTTAATGCACGGATGATCCCTATATTTTGCGATGCTAAATGGCGAGTTTCTCGGAACACCAGCAGAGGTGACGCGCGCATTCCCTAGCTTCCTATCTGTGAATAATCTCGACATACAAGTCACGATATTTTACTCTGTCTTACTACCTAATAAGACATTGCCGAAGTTATTTTACGTCGTAATAATGCACTTCAGGTATAAACAGACAGTTTTCCGCTGTTTATATTATTGAACCAAAGTGTCGTTATATGAACAACACATATGCATAGATGATATTCAGTTCGTGACTTTATCCAGCCAGAATCAGCTGATGGCGGCTGTGGAAAATTCTACCTAGAAAAAGGAGGTATAATTTCTTTTAATGAATTAAATAAATTTCCAGTCAAAATTACCTAGTAAATTAAACAAAGATTAGACTGGGTTTAATTCGATATATAAAAATAGTTTGTTCTCATAGGAACTGGGTGACTGATGCAATCGCAGCCATGACTAATAGGAAGAATTTGGCGGCACTATGCTTCTTGTTAGTAATGTTAGTCAATTTAATTTCCTAGCACAATAAATTTATCTCATCGTACTAGGGGCTAGTATTTGGGGTGTGGGAAATGTCGGACAGTATAAGCATGGGAGTAAACCATCTGTTAAGTGGAGGTAACAAGTTTCAACCAGTAGAGCAAGAGTTTGGGAGCCGCTAATAAGCTTCATGTGATTGTAAATCTTTGCCTGTGAAAAGTTGTGGTCGTGTCAACACAGGTTTGGTAGCATGTGAAGAATGCTGTGCTAATAACAATTAATGAATAAAGTATTCTGCACTAAACAGTAATACGAAAATATAAATTTTCAGGTAAAATTTTTATTTTATCTTACGTTTGTTAGGTAAACCGTGAGGTGTTAAGATAGTGATTACCTGTGGCAGTCATGTTCACTAACTCACATTGCTATTTAAATCGAGGCAGATACCTCTATGTCCAGTGCCAAATAAATTGAGTTTCCCTCAGCAGAAGCGGTGAGCTTTACTTAGGTCAAGCTGCCTCGCTGTTGCCGCGGCTGCCCTGATGACTTCATTCCTCCAACAGTGTATTTGTGACGTCGGCCATGTTCTTAGTCTCCTGTCTCTCACTAATAATAACCTTGACGTCGCACTCACTCACTAAGGCTCCTCTCTAATGAAGTCTTCAAGTACTCTCGTTCCTATCATAGTAGTAAGAGCTGTATCCTCAGGCTGCTCCACTACCGCCAAATGTGCTGTATTCTCATAAGAGTACGTTGCCCCGCGGGACCTCCACCCTCCTCCGTAGTCTCTGAATTGTATAGCCTGCACTGTTAAACTATGTCAACATGTCCACTGTCTCCACTGGTTGTGTCAACATTTATCATATATAGTGTCACTGGAGATTAACGTAATTTCGGATTGTCTGATAAAATAATCGCAGCAATCACTGGTCTGGCTCTCGTGCTAAAAGGGTATTTGGCACTACACTTACCCGTCGTCCTGTTGAATGCTATAAATCTCTTTTTACCTTCATTTCCTTCTGTTCAGCAACATATATGGCCACGACCCACTGCTTTATGGGTTGCGTCGGGACTGCCTCTAACACTTGACGGACGATCCTCACTCTTCGCATTATACACAAACATCTGAAGGGGATGTAATCACATCCCTATTCTGACCAAGGGTGCCCTCTTGGGTTCCACTAACAACAGTCGCTCCACCTTGTCACTTTTTGCTTTTCCACCATGTCAAAAATGTTGTCAGCCTCTCCTGTTATGGTCAAAGTACTCTTAATGCTCCCTCTGGTAATGTTCAACTTCCCACACTATCACAAAACTGGCGATCTTCTCCTGGAGTGCTGGCGCCTACGTCTGCCCTTGTGCTCAGCTGTGAGACCAGTGATTCAATTCGCAAATCTGTTGTCCCGTCTTGGTGCTCGCTGATGACGTCACTGCATCACTATTGCTGATTGGCTGCGACTAGCTGCTTTACCCACTCCCGCCTCTCAGTGTATAGCGACTAAGTCGGTGTCACAGCACTCGACGAACTCTCGTCCTCTTCCTCTGATCCTCGGTGCTATTTTGTTTGGCCATTCTCCCGTTGCCAGTACTTTAAAACTATATTTACCTCACAGGTGTGCCTTGTGCACTTTTATTATAATTTTAAACTTTCTTTGGGCCGTCTAGTAGTTCATTCGGTGGGAATAAATCACTCTTGATGAATGTAAGGCCTTAATTTAGACGGTGATCATAATACAATATTTTCATAGTTGAAATATTTAGTCACAGTGGATAATACCATACGGATAAATAGCTTATTCTCCTGTTTAGACAGTATTTATAGTAATGATGAGGCGCACCATTCATATATTCATGTAATGGACAATAAGAAAGCTGAATTTGCACACTGAATATGGGCAAACAGGATAAAGTTTGTATGTATGTTGATAACAAAACTTAAAGTCGAGTTTTCCTTAATTTTTAAATTTTCATTTTTTTATGAAATGATAAAGCTTTCCATAATATTATATGTGATTTTGAGTTTTCTTAATTTGAGTTAAAATAACATAGAAATATGACAGAACCTAAGCTAACCTGAACTAACATAACTAAGTCAGTAATTCATGCTCTTAATAATATAATATTAACACTCTAGTCACTGAGAAACAAACTGTAATTAATCATCAACTATCATTTAAACTGATATAATAACAATGTAATCACATATCACTGAGTCACCATAATAACGAGTACTCACCCCAAAAAACTTTTGTGTCATTAAGTCACAGTCACTCACACAGGCCACTTGGACACCGTTACTGGACTAGATGGTTACAATCTTAAACTGACTAGTGTTTAATCTACCACACTTGAGTGGTGTGACATGCTTGAAGTGTCATGTCTGCCCCTCACTTTCTCAGAGGATCCACACACACAGACAGCTCGTTGCGAGTGTTACTCTGTTTAATCTAAGAATGGGGGATTGTTGTTAATTACTAAAACATGTACGAACCATGAAAGAATCAGGATCTTGTAAGGGTTAAGGGACTGATGTTCTCAAACTTTCTCAAACTCTCTCTCTCTCTCTCTCTCTCTCTCTTTTTGCCATAATGTACATGATAAATGCTCCAACTTTTCCTAATGGATCAACGTCTCAACACGATGTCGCAGCAGTATATATATATATACATATATATATATATATATATATATATATATATATATATATATATATATATATATATATATATATATATATATATATATATATATATATATATATGTCGTACCTAGTAGCCAGAACTCACTTCTCAGCCTACTATGCAAGGTCTGATTTGCCTAATAAGCCAAGTTTTCATGAATTAATTGTTTTTCGACTACCTAACCTACCTAACCTAACCTAACTAAACTTTTTCTGCTACCTAACCTAACCTAATCTATAAAGATAGGTTAGGTTAGGTTAGGTAGGGTTGGTTAGGTTAGGTCATATATCTACGTTAATTTTAACTCCAATAAAAAAAAATTGACCTCATACATAATGAAATGGGTAGCTTTATCATTTCATAAGAAAAAAATTAGAGAAATTATATTATTTCAGGAAAACTTGGCTTATTAGGCAAATCGGGCCTTGCATAGTAGGCTGAGAAGTGCGTTCTGGCTACTAGGTACGACATATATATATATATAAATATATATATATATATATATATATTTAAATATATATATATATATATATATAAATATATATATATATATATATTAGTATATTTTGGTAGCAGTCTTTCCTGTAGACATATATTATTAAATATGACCGAAAAAGTAAGATTAATAATTCTAACACGAATTTTCTCAATCCTTCGTACATTATGCTTCACTGTTGGAGGTAAATCAAAAATCACTTCTCCAAAATTCATTTTTATTTCTAGTCTGACGCGACACGGGCGCGTTTCGTAAAACTTATTACATTTTCAAAGACTTCACAAATACACAACTGATTAGAACTTGCGTTTCCCTGATTTTATATCTACTTTTGAGTGAGGTGGGAAGGGTGATGTGGCATTACATTTGAGTGAGGTGGGAAGGATGATGTGGCATTAACACAAGACAGAACACTAGAGGATATTAATAGGGTATTAAAAGTATCAACACAAGACAGAACACGAAAAAATGGGTATTGAATAGAAGTGTTTGTAGAAAGCCTATTGGTCCATATTTCTTGATGCTTCTATATTGGAGCGGAGTCTTGAGGTGGGTAATAATTGGCAATCAACAGCCAATTATTGCACCACTATATTCTACCCACCTCAAGACTCCGCTCCAATATAGAAGCATCAAGAAATATGGACCAATAGGCTTTCTACAAACACTTCTATTCAATACCCATTTTTTCGTGTTCTGTCTTGTGTTGATACTTTTAATACCCTATTAATATCCTCTAGTGTTCTGTCTTGTGTTAATGCCACATCATCCTTCCCACCTCACTCAAATGTAATGCCACATCACCCTTCCCACCTCACTCAAAAGTAGATATAAAATCAGGGAAACGCAAGTTCTAATCAGTTGTGTATTTGTGAAGTCTTTGAAAATGTAATAAGTTTTACGAAACGCGCCCGTGTCGCGTCAGACTAGAAATAAAAATGAATTTTGGAGAAGTGATTTTTGATTTACCTCCAACAGTGAAGCATAATGTACGAAGGATTGAGAAAATTCGTGTTAGAATTATTAATCTTACTTTTTCGGTCATATTTAATAATATATATATATATATATATATATATATATATATATATATATATATATGCATTAATTGGCTGTTGATTGCAGGTGTCGACTTCTTAATGTGTAGTGCCTCGCAGATATATATGTATATATATATATATATATATATATATATATATATATATATATATATATATATATATATATATATATTTATATAGATATATATATATATATATATATATATATATATATATATATGTATATATATATAAGTATATATATATATATATATATATATTTATATATATATATATATATATATTTATATTTATATATATATATATATATATATATATATATATATATATATATATCTATATCTATATATATATATATATATATATATATATATATATATATATATATATATATATATATATATATCTATATCTATATATATATATATATATATATATATATATATATATATATATATATATATATATATATATATATATCTGCGAGGCACTACATATATATATTTATAGATATATATATATATATATATATATATATATATATATATATATATCTATATATATATATATATATATATATATATATATATATATATATATATATCTGCGAGGCACTACATATATATATTTATATATATATATATATATATATATATATATATATATATATATATATATATATATATATATATATATATGTAGTGCCACACTACATATATATATTTATATATATATATATATATATATACATATATATATATATATATATATATCTATATATATATATATATATATATATATATATATATATATATATATATATATATATATATATATATATATACATATATATCTGCGAGGCACTACACATTAAGAAGTCGACACCTGCAATCAACAGCCAATTAATGCATATATATATATATATATATATATATATATATATATATATATATATATATATATATATATATATATATATATATATATATATAACTGAAAACTCACACCCCAGAAGTGACTCGAACCCATACTCCCAGGAGCCACGCAACTGGTATGTACAATACGCCTTAATCCACTTGACCATCACGACCGGACATAATGAGGTGATAGCCGAGGCTATTTGAACCACCCCACCGCCGGCACTCGGATAGTAATCTTGGGCATAGCATTTTACCAAATCACCTCATTCTTTGGGGCACACGTGAGGAACACAAATGCGAACAAGCCTGAATGGTCCCCAGGACAATATGCAACTGAAAACTCACACCCCAGAAGTGACTCGAACCCATACTCCCAGGAGCCACGCAACTGGTATGTACAAGACGCCTTAATCCACTTGACCATCACGACCGGACATAATGAGGTGATAGCCGAGGCTATTTGAACCACCCCACCGCCGGCACTCGGATAGTAATCTTGGGCATAGCATTTTACCAAATCACCTCATTCTTTGGGGCACACGTGAGGAACACAAATGCGAACAAGCCTGAATGGTCCCCAGGACAATATGCAACTGAAAACTCACACCCCCAGAAGTGACTCGAACCCATACTCCCAGGAGCCACGCAACTGGTATGTACAAGACGCCTTAATCCACTTGACCATCACGACCGGACATAATGAGGTGATAGCCGAGGCTATTTGAACCACCCCACCGCCGGCACTCGGATAGTAATCTTGGGCATAGCATTTTACCAAATCACCTCATTCTTTGGGGCACACGTGAGGAACACAAATGCGAACAAGCCTGAATGGTCCCCAGGACAATATGCAACTGAAAACTCAAACCCCAGAAGTGACTCGAACCCATACTCCCAGGAGCCACGCAACTGGTATGTACAAGATGCCTTAATCCACTTGACCATCACGACCGGACATAATGAGGTGATAGCCGAGGCTATTTGAACCACCCCACCGCCGGCACTCGGATAGTAATCTTGGGCATAGCATTTTACCAAATCACCTCATTCTTTGGGGCACACGTGAGGAACACAAATGCGAACAAGCCTGAATGGTCCCCAGGACAATATGCAACTGAAAACTCACACCCCAGAAGTGACTCGAACCCATACTCCCAGGAGCCACGCAACTGGTATGTACAAGACGCCTTAATCCACTTGACCATCACGACCGGACATAATGAGGTGATAGCCGAGGCTATTTGAACCACCCCACCGCCGGCACTCGGATAGTAATCTTGGGCATAGCATTTTACCAAATCACCTCATTCTTTGGGGCACACGTGAGGAACACAAATGCGAACAAGCCTGAATGGTCCCCAGGACAATATGCAACTGAAAACTCACACCCCAGAAGTGACTCGAACCCATACTCCCAGGAGCCACGCAACTGGTATGTACAAGACGCCTTAATCCACTTGACCATCACGACCGGACATAATGAGGTGATAGCCGAGGCTATTTGAACCACCCCACCGCCGGCACTCGGATAGTAATCTTGGGCATAGCATTTTACCAAATCACCTCATTCTTTGGGGCACACGTGAGGAACACAAATGCGAACAAGCCTGAATGGTCCCCAGGACAATATGCAACTGAAAACTCACACCCCAGAAGTGACTCGAACCCATACTCCCAGGAGCCACGCAACTGGTATGTACAAGACGCCTTAATCCACTTGACCATCACGACCGGACATAATGAGGTGATAGCCGAGGCTATTTGAACCACCCCACCGCCGGCACTCGGATAGTAATCTTGGGCATAGCATTTTACCAAATCACCTCATTCTTTGGGGCACACGTGAGGAACACAAATGCGAACAAGCCTGAATGGTCCCCAGGACAATATGCAACAAATATCAAATAGCCTCGGCTATCACCTCATTATGTCCGGTCGTGATGGTCAAGTGGATTAAGGCGTCTTGTACATACCAGTTGCGTGGCTCCTGGGAGTATGGGTTCGAGTCACTTCTGGGGTGTGAGTTTTCAGTTGCATATTGTCCTGGGGACCATTCAGGCTTGTTCGCATTTGTGTTCCTCACGTGTGCCCCAAAGAATGAGGTGATTTGGTAAAATGCTATGCCCAAGATTACTATCCGAGTGCCGGCGGTGGGGTGGTTCAAATAGCCTCGGCTATCACCTCATTATGTCCGGTCGTGATGGTCAAGTGGATTAAGGCGTCTTGTACATACCAGTTGCGTGGCTCCTGGGAGTATGGGTTCGAGTCACTTCTGGGGTGTGAGTTTTCAGTTGCATATTGTCCTGGGGACCATTCAGGCTTGTTCGCATTTGTGTTCCTCACGTGTGCCCCAAAGAATGAGGTGATTTGGTAAAATGCTATGCCCAAGATTACTATCCGAGTGCCGGCGGTGGGGTGGTTCAAATAGCCTCGGCTATCACCTCATTATGTCCGGTCGTGATGGTCAAGTGGATTAAGGCGTCTTGTACATACCAGTTGCGTGGCTCCTGGGAGTATGGGTTCGAGTCACTTCTGGGGTGTGAGTTTTCAGTTGCATATTGTCCTGGGGACCATTCAGGCTTGTTCGCATTTGTGTTCCTCACGTGTGCCCCAAAGAATGAGGTGATTTGGTAAAATGCTATGCCCAAGATTACTATCCGAGTGCCGGCGGTGGGGTGGTTCAAATAGCCTCGGCTATCACCTCATTATGTCCGGTCGTGATGGTCAAGTGGATTAAGGCGTCTTGTACATACCAGTTGCGTGGCTCCTGGGAGTATGGGTTCGAGTCACTTCTGGGGTGTGAGTTTTCAGTTGCATATTGTCCTGGGGACCATTCAGGCTTGTTCGCATTTGTGTTCCTCACGTGTGCCCCAAAGAATGAGGTGATTTGGTAAAATGCTATGCCCAAGATTACTATCCGAGTGCCGGCGGTGGGGTGGTTCAAATAGCCTCGGCTATCACCTCATTATGTCCGGTCGTGATGGTCAAGTGGATTAAGGCGTCTTGTACATACCAGTTGCGTGGCTCCTGGGAGTATGGGTTCGAGTCACTTCTGGGGTGTGAGTTTTCAGTTGCATATTGTCCTGGGGACCATTCAGGCTTGTTCGCATTTGTGATCCTCACGTGTGCCCCAAAGAATGAGGTGATTTGGTAAAATGCTATGCCCAAGATTACTATCCGAGTGCCGGCGGTGGGGTGGTTCAAATAGCCTCGGCTATCACCTCATTATGTCCGGTCGTGATGGTCAAGTGGATTAAGGCGTCTTGTACATACCAGTTGCGTGGCTCCTGGGAGTATGGGTTCGAGTCACTTCTGGGGTGTGAGTTTTCAGTTGCATATTGTCCTGGGGACCATTCAGGCTTGTTCGCATATATATATATATATATATATATATATATATATATATATATATATATATATATATATATATATATATATATATATATATATATATATATATATATATATATATATATATATATATATATATCTGCGAGGCACTACACATTAAGAAGTCGACACCAGCAATCAACAGCCAATTAATGCACAACTATATTCTACCCACTTCTAGACTCCGCACCAATATAGAAGCATCAAGAAATATGGGCCAATAGGCCCTCTGCAGTTACTTCCTATCTTCCCTTTAACTTACAAAATAATATACCCATTGTTTCCTGTTCTGTCTTGTGTTAAAAGTTTGTTTTCACCTCATCCAAAACTGTTGTAGCATATCACCTCACCCAAATGCAGGTATAAAATCGAAGATGTTTAAGCTCTGTTCAGTTATAGCTGTGTGTGTGTAAACTAAAGTCTTTAAAAATGTAATGAGTTTTACGAAACGCGCTCAAGTGTCGCGTCAGACAAGAAATAAAAATGAATTTTGGAGAATTGATTTTTCAGTTACCATCAACAGTGAAGAAAAATATAAGAAGCATTGAGAAAATTCGTGTCAGAATTATTAATCTTACTCTTTCGGTCATATTTAATAATATGTCTACAGGAAAGACTGCTACCAAAATATACTAATATATATATATATATATATATATATATATATATATATATATATATATATATATATATATATATATATATATATATATATATATATATATATATATATATTGTGATGGTAACGCTTTGGTGTTCGGCTGTTCAAAGCTAGGGGTATGGCCTCGTCACATATAGAAAAAAAAATAGAAAATCTGGAACTTCGTCTGTGGTAAGGTAAGGAGAAGACACACAAAACACAAGTAAATTTTAACAATGAAATTTTAATTACGTTAAAGAAAGCAAAACATGAATAAAATGGACATACAAATTCGTATAATAAAATCAATCAAAGTAATAGGAATAATCAAATGGCAAAATGAAAAGTTACGTTAAGACAAGTGAGCAAATAACAAGAGTATGGCAAACAAGGTAAATAGGTGCAGGAATATTGGCTTCAAGCTATCACTTCTCTTAGTACACGTAAGCCTGGGGCTTAGTCTACCAACGAGACGTGTTAACTTGTCGAAAGCACGGGATATTCTGAGGACTGAGGTCGTGGCGGCCCCAGACATCAAGTAGTATGGTGGGTGGAGTGCAGTTACAGCTGGACCCGCAGCCAATCAGCGAGGAGCAGGCGACAAGACAGGTAGTTTGGCGGTTTGAGGTGGAGCAGGTGTTCCTGGCTGCATACGTTTTGCTCTCTGGCAAACCTTGGAGATGTTGTTGTCGTTGTTGAATATTTCTTCCATATTAGTTTTGTATAGATTTGTAGCGACATATTTGGAGGGAAGAGCAGGCTCAATCTCTTGAAGGAGATTATCGTCACAATATATATATATATATATATATATATATATATATATATATATATATATATATATATATATATATATATATATATATATATATATATATATATATATATATATAGACATATATATATATATATATATATATATATATATATATATATATATATATATATATATATATATATATATATATATATATATATATATATATATATATATATAGACATATATATATATATATATATATATATATATATATATATATATATATATAGATATATATATATATATATATATATATATATATATATATATAGATATATATATATATATATATATATAGATATATATATATATATATATATATATATATATATATATATATATATATATATATATATATATATATATATATATATATATATATATATATATATATATATATATATATATATATATATATATATGTCGTACCTAGTAGCCAGAACGCACTTCTCAGCCTACTATGCAAGGCCCGATTTGCCTAATAAGCCAAGTTTTCCTGAATTAATATATTTTCTCTAATTTTTTTCTTGTGAAATGATAAAGCTACCCATTTCATTATATATGAGGTCAATTTTTTTTTATTGGAGTTAAAATTAACTTAGATATATGACCGAACCTAACCAAACCTATCTTTGTAGGTTAGGTTCAGTTAGGTAGCCGAAAAAGTTAGGTTAGGTAAGGTTAGGTAGTCGGGAAAACATTAATTGATGAAAACTTGGCTTATTAGGCAAATCGGGCCTTGCATAGTAGGCCGAGAAGTGCGTTCTGGCTACTAGGTACGACATATATATATATATATATATATATATATATATATATATATATATATATATATATATATATATATATATATATGTCGTACCTAGTAGCCAGAACGCACTTCTCAGCCTACTATGCAAGGCCCGATTTGCCTAATAAGCAAAGTTTTCCTGAACTAATATATTTTCTATAATTTTTTTCTTATGAAATGATAAAGCTACCCATTTCATTATGTATGAGGTAAATTTTTTTATTGTAGTTAAAATTAAAGTAGATATATGACCGAACCTAACCAACCCTACCTAACCTAGCCTAACCTATCTTTATAGGTTAGGTTAGGTTAGGTAGCCGAAAAAGTTAGGTTAGGTTAGGTAGGCGAAAAACAATTAATTCATGAAAACTTGGCTTATTAGGCAAATCGGGCCTTGCATAGTAGGCTGAGAAATGCGTTCAGGCTACTAGGTACGACATATATATATATATATATATATATATATATATATATATATATATATATATATATATATATATATATATATATATATATATATATATATATATATATATATATATATATATATATATATATGCGAACAAGCCTGAATGGTCCCTAGGACAATATGCAACTGAAAACTCACACCCCAGAAGTGACTCGAACCCATACTCCCAGGAGCAACGCAACTGGTATGTACAAGACGCCTTAATCCACTTGACCATCACGACCGGACATAATGAGGTGATAGCCGAGGCTATTTGAACCACCCCACCGCCGGCACTCGGATAGTAATCTTGGGCATAGCATTTTACCAAATCACCTCATTCTTTGGGGCACACGTGAGGAACACGTGTTCGCCGAAAAAGTTAGGTTAGGTTAGGTTAGGTAGGTTAGGTAGTCGAAAAACAATTATTTCATGAAAACTTGGCTTATTAGGCAAATCGGGCCTTGCATAGTAGGCTGAGAAGTGCGTTCTGGCTACTAGGTACGACATATATATATATATAAATATATATATATATATATATATATATATATATATATATATATATATATATATATATATATGTCGTACCTAGTAGCCAGAACGCACTTCTCAGCCTACTATGCAAGGCCAAATTTGCCTAATAAGCCAAGTTTTCCTGAATTAATATATTTTCTCAAAATTTTTTCTTATGAAAAGATAAAGCTACCCATTTCATTATGTATGAGGTAAATTTTTTTTTATTTTAGTTAAAATTAACGTAGATATATGACGGAACCTAACCAACCCTACCTAACCTAACCTAACCTATCTTTATAGGTTAGGTTAGGTTAGGTTGCCGAAAAAGTGAGGTTAGGTTAGGTTAGGTAGGTTAGGTCGTCGAAAAACAATTAATTCATGAAAACTTGGCTGATTAGGCAAATCGGGCCTTGCATAGTAGGCTGAGAAGTGCGTTCTGGCTACTAGGTACGACATATATATATATATATATATATGTCGTACCTAGTAGCCAGAACGCACTTCTCGGCCTACTATGCAAAGCCCGATTTGCCTAATAGGCCGAGTGATTTTCTTTATTTCCAATAAAAAATTTCCAAATAGTTTATTTTAATTATTATTATTATTTTATATTAAGACCATAATTTATTGACTTAGTTGTGTTAGTTTATATTAGGTTAAGATAAGTTAGGTTAGGTTAGGTAGGGTTGGTTAGGTTTGGTCATATATCTTCGTTAGTTTTAACTCAAATTTAAACAAATTAACTTATATATAATGAAATGGACAGATTTATCATTTCATAAGAAAAAAAATACAAAATTATATAAATTCAGGAAAACTTGGCTTATTAGGCAAATCAGGCCTTGCATAGTAGGCCGAGTACGACGTTCTGGCTACTAGGTACAACATATATATAAATATTGTACCTAGTAGCCAGAACGCAGTACTAGGCCTACTATGCAGGCCTATTAGGCAATTTGCCTAATAAGCCAAGTTTTCCTGAAATTATATATTTTTCTAATTTGTTCTTATGAAATGATAAAGCTATCCATTTCATTATGTATGAGTTAATTTGCTTATATTAGTGTTCCACTGCGCTAGGCATAGTTCCTGGTGTCAGCTAGGGTTAATTGATGCAGTTTTCAGACCTGTATTTAATGTATCATGCCCTGTTGTTGAGAAGCTGGATATAGTATTAGAGTGTGTGATATTAGTAGTGTTTTATTTATCACTGTTGTGGAAGGTTCTTTAGGCCAGTAAACTGGATTATTTGTTGCTAGCCTTTTAATCCCCTAGAACCTTGATTGATGTGACCAGGCTATGTGTTCCAGTGATGCTGACAGTTACTCCCTTAAGATAATAATATGGTGGTCTTTTATCTCCCTGACCTTAACAGAAGCCATTGATGACTAGGACCTGGCTTACCCTACAGATTTCTTCATCGACCTGCTTCCAATCTGAGCTGTGGCTGAGAGCACGGTCGATGTAAGCATTGACAACACTCCTCTTGTACCTGTCTGGGCAGTCACTCTTGGCTGCTTCTGCTGTGAAGCGAGCTATGTCATGTTGTGGTGTTGCAGCACCCAGGCACCCTGCAACAACTTGGCCTACAATGGGGATTGCTGGATTGCTTGTGGGATTTTGAGGATAGTGGTTGAGGTGATGGGCCTGCACGAGAGGCCCACTTGGTGGCACAGCGTGTAAAATTGGGATCGTGTACACCTGTCAGCTGATGTAAGAAGGCATGTAGAATTTCCTTCACAAGGTCGTCGGATGCCGAGAAGGACGACAGGAATACTGGTACAGCGATTTGTGTTGCGGTTTGAACTCTGAGGCTCCCAAGTCTTACGAGAAGACAGGCTTGTTTCCACTGTAGGTCATCAAGAGAGAGGTTGAGGGCTTTTTCTAGCATTGATTTCAGTAACAGGTCAAACTCACCTAGTTTTGGGCTCCTGTAGGATAGAGAGCACCTCAGAAAGTACGTTAACCTGGGGAGGGAAAGACAACTGGTGATGAGGTAAAGTGCATCATGACCATCAATATCCTCAATCCTCCCATCCATCCTCTTAAGGTCGCAATTTTCTTATCAAGGACCTCATCAATGGCTTTCAACCCCAAGGGGGCTCCTAGGAGTGTGCTGTCTTCTGGTTTAGTTATATTGATATTTGGCAAAACACCCTCTATTCTCTCTACAATGCCCCGGTTGGAACATACTATTTCACATTTAGGCCACAGAGTGAGGCCTAAAACTGAACCTTGCTCCAGGATTTTTCTGATGTCTTCCAGGAGGGAGTCTTGGGAACCAGCTAGGGTACCATCATCCAAGAATCAGATGTTAAGCTCACTGGACAAGATTTCCGTGACTTGTTTGCTGACTAAGCAGAAAAGGAGAGCAGCAAGGGGTCACCCTGTTGGACGCCTCCTCGTGAGTCAATTTCGTATTCGCCAAAAAATAGCTTTAGATCCATAGTGTAGCATGAATGTACAAAAGAGTAGAGGGAAAGGAAATGATGATCCACACGAAGTACAGCGTCCCTCCACATCAAATTGAAGCCATTTCAGGAATCTAGCTTGATAAGGGCCTTTTCGTCTGCGATGTTAGCGATGAAGGCTCGAGCTGCTTGAGCTGCCGCCTCGTACCTATGTGGAATGCCGAACCAGAGCTGTTATGGCTGTAGCATGGTGGCCGATGCCGTGGTAACTGTTCTTGCAGTAGCCTTTGCGACGAGACGCCGGAGGGAATTGCCCACAGCTATTTGCCTGATCCCTCCATCCTTTTTCTTTAGATCACAGAGATATGCTCCAAAAAAGATAGGTCTTATGGTCTCTGGTATGTTGCCAGCTAGACATGCGTTGGTGAATTTGGTTAGTTCCACCAAGAGGCCCTGTGCAATGTCACCCAGTGCAGGGTTGAGCATTTGTTTGATGTGGTTGGGTTTTAGTCCTGTGAACCCACCTGCTGATCCTGTTGAGAAGGACAAGGCTGCTTTATGGACCACAGATTCGGCCACGAAGAGAGGTTCTGCTCCAGTAGCTTTCACTTGTAGAATGTCGTCCTCACGTGTGCCCTGGGTGGGTGTTTTTCCCTTAGGGCTTGAGTTGTTTCGGCATCTCTGTCAGCAATTGAGTCCTCACTGGTGATGACTCTTATTACGCCAATCCTTGTTCTATTTTCTTGGTGACTAATGTTCTGATTTTTTATGTCTCGGATACGCCACTGTTGCTCTTTCTGTCGTGGGTGTTTCTCGCGCGAGTGGGAAAGCGTCTACATTGTCTACCCCCTCTTGATGGTTCATCAAGATATATATATATATATATATATATATATATATATATATATATATATATATATATATATATATATATATATACATTTATATATATATACATTTATATATATATATATATATATATATATATATATATATATATATATATATCTATATATATCTATGTATATATCTATATATATATATATATATATATATATATATATATATATATATGTATATATATATATATATATATATATATATATATATATGTCGTACCTAATAGCCAGAACGCACTTCTCAGCCTACTATTCAAGGCCCGATTTGCCTAATAAGCCAAGTTTTCATGAATTAATGTTTTTTAGACTACCTAACCTACCTAACCTAACCTAACCTACCTTTTTCGGCAACCTAACCCAACCTAACCTATGAAGATAGGTTAGGTTAGGTTAGGTAGGGTTGGTTAGGTTCGGTCATATATCTACGTTAATTTTAACTACAATAAAAAAAAATTGACCTCATACATAATGAAATGGGTAGCTTTATCATTTCATAAGAAAAAAATTAGAAAAAATATATTAATTCAGGAAAACTTGGCTTATTAGGCAAATCGGGCCTTGAATAGTAGGTCAAAAAGTGAGTTCTGGCTACTAGGTACGACATATATATATATATATATATATATATATATATATATATATATATATATATATATATATATATATATATATATATATATATATATATATATATATATATATATGTCATACCTAGTAGCCAGAACGCACTTCTCAGCCTACTATGCAAGGCTCGATTTGCCTAATAAGCCAAGATTTCAAGAATTAATATATTTTCTCAAATTTTTTTCTTATGAAATGATAAAGCAACCCATTTCATTATGTATGAGGTCAATTTTTTTTTATTGGAGTTAAAATTAACGTAGATATATGACCGAACCTAACCAACCCTACCTAACCTAACCTAACCTATCTTTATAGGTTAGGTTAGGTTAGGTAGCCGAAAAAGTTAGGTTAGGTTAGGTTAGGTAGGTTAGGTAGTCGAAAAACAATTAATTCATGTAAACGTGGCTTATTAGGCAAATCGGGCATTGCATAGTAGGCTGAGAAGTGCGTTCTAGCTACTAGGTACGACATATATATATATATATATATATATATATATATATATATATATATATATATATATATATATATATATATATATATATATATATATGTCGTACCTAGTAGCCAGAACACACTTCTGAGCCTACTATACAAGGCCCGATTTGCCTAATAAGCCAAGTTTTCATGAATTAATGTTTTTTCGTCTACCTAACCTACCTAACCTAACCTAACCTAGCTTTTTTTGGCTACCTAACCTAACCTTACCTATAAATATAGGTTAGGTTAGGTTAGGTAGGGTTGGTTAGGTTCGGTCATATATCTACGTTAATTTTAACTCCAATAAAAATAAATTGACCTCATACATAGTGAAAAGGGAAGCTTTATCATTTCATAAGAAAAAAATTATAGTAAAAATATTAATTCAGGAAAACTTGGCTTATTGGGCAAATCGGGCCTTGAATAGTAGGCTGAGAAGTGAGTTCTGGCTACTAGGTACGACATATATATATATATATATATATATATATATATATATATATATATATATATATATATATATATATATATATATATATATATATATATATATATATATATATATATATATATATATATATATATATATATATTAGTATATTTTGGTAGCAGTCTTTCCTGTAGACATATATTATTAAATATGACCGAAAAAGTAAGATTAAAAATTCTAACACGAATTTTCTCAATCTTTCGTACATTTCTTTTCACTGTTGGAGGTAAATCAAAAATCAATTCTCCAAAATTCATTTTTATTTCTAGTCTGACGCGACACGAACGCGTTTCGTAAAACTTATTACATTTTCAAAGACTTTAGTTTACAAATACACAACTGAATAGAACTTACGCATCTCCGATTTTATATCTACATTTGAGTGAGGTGGATGGGGTGAGGTGGCATTAATAGGGTATTAATTTCATCAACACAAGACAGAACAAGAGGTGGTATTAATTTCATCAACACAAGACAGAACACGAAACAATGGGTATTGAATAGAAGTGTTTGTAGAAAGCCTATTGGTCCATATTTCTTGATGCTTCTATATTGGAGCGGAGTCTTGAGGTGGGTAGAATATAGTTGTGCATTAATTGGCTGTTGATTGCTGGTGTTGACTTCTTGATGTGTAGTGCCTCGCAAACGTCAAGCCGCCTGCTATCGCTGTATCTATCGATGATTTCTGTGTTGTTTACTAGGATTTCTCTGGCGATGGTTTGGTTGTGGGAAGAGATTATATGTTCCTTAATGGAGCCCTGTTGCTTATGCATCGTTAAACGCCTAGAAAGAGATGTTGTTGTCTTGCCTATATTCTGGGTTTTTTGGAGCTTACAGTCCCCAAGAGGGCATTTGAAGGCATAGACGACGTTAGTCTCTTTTAAAGCGTTCTGTTTTGTGTCTTGAGAGTTTCTCATGAGTTGGCTGGCCGTTTTTCTGGTTTTATAGTAAATCGTCAGTTGTATCCTCTGATTTTTGTCTGTAGGGATAACGTTTCTATTAACAATATCTTTCAGGACCCTTTCCTCCGTTTTATGAGCTGTGGAAAAGAAGTTCCTGTAAAATAGTCTAATAGGGGGTATAGGTGTTGTGTTAGTTGTCTCTTCAGAGGTTGCATGGCGTTTCACTTTCCTTCTTATGATGTCTTCGACGAAACCATTGGAGAAGCCGTTGTTGACTAGGACCTGCCTTACCCTACAGAGTTCTTCGTCGACTTGCTTCCAATCTGAGCTGTGGCTGAGAGCACGGTCGACATATGCGTTAACAACACTCCTCTTGTACCTGTCTGGGCAGTCGCTGTTGGCATTTAGGCACATTCCTATGTCCGTTTCCTTAGTGTAGACTGCAGTGTGGAAACCTCCGCTCTTTTCCATGACTGTTACATCTAGAAAGGGCAGCTTCCCATCCCTTTCCATCTCGTAAGTGAAACGTAACACGGAACTCTGCTCAAATGCCTCCTTCAGCTCCTGCAGATGTCTGACATCAGGTACCTGTGTAAAAATGTCGTCAACATACCTGCAGTATATGGCCGGTTTCAAGTTCATGTCGACTAAGGCTTTTTGCTCGATGGTACCCATGTAGAAGTTTGCAAACAGGACACCTAGGGGAGAACCCATGGCGACCCCATCTACTTGCTTATACATGTGCCCATCCGGGCTCAAAAAGGGTGCCTCTTTAGTACAAGCTTGGAGTAGTTTCCTCAGAATATTTTCTGGTATGTCGAGAGGAGTACAGGCTGGATCACGATACACTCTGTCGGCTATCATCCCGATTGTCTCGTCCACAGGTACGTTGGTAAACAGCGATTCTACGTCCAACGAGGCTCTTATCCCTGTGGCCCGTGTGCCCCGCAGTAAGTCAACAAATTCCTTTGGAGACTTCAGGCTGAAGGCGCAAGGAACATGAGTCAGCAGGCCGTTGAGTCGCTTCGCCAGTCTGTACGTGGGTGTGGGTATCTGGCTAATGATTGGCCAAAGTAGGTTTCCAGGCTTGTGTGTCTTGACATTTCCATACGCATATCCAGGTTTATATTCCCCAATGATCTTTGGCAGGTGGAGTCCGGATTTCTTGGCGTTCACAGTTTCGATCAGTTTGTTGACCTTTGCTTTTAATTCGGCTGTAGTGTCCTTCGTTACCCTTTGGAACTTAGTTTGGTCAGAGAGTATGATGTTCATTTTCGCCAGATATTCGTCTTTTTTAAGAATGACATATATTGGCGACTTGTCACCTCTCCTGACAACTATCTCCTTGTTCTCACGAAGGCTTTTAGCTGCCGCTTTGAGCTCGGGGGACAGTATGGTGCTTCTGTAATTGCCTCGATTCTTTCCTCCTTCTGCAATAAGTTCTGCTTGTAAGGTATCTTTGGTAGTGACCTTCTTTTGTGTCTCGAGGTTGAATATGTCGTCCAACAGAATTTCCAACTCTACTTTCCGGGCCATCTCACTCGGTCTGGACATAGCATGACAGTTTATGCCCAGATTTAGGAGAGTGACTTGGTCCTCAGTGAGGTTAATTCCTGCAAGGTTCAGGAAGCCATCTCTTGGTCGTGGAATTGCCATAGGTCCTCCATATAATGTTGTTAGTTTTTTGATAATCCTTGTTTCAGTGCTGAGGTGATGTTGGTCTGTGAGGATGTCGAGGTGTTGTTCAATGCGGGTACGGATACTTTCGTCGATGTTGCTATTTCTCCACTTGTTTGTAGCATGAAGTAGTTGCGTTTTGTTGTTTTTGATTTCATTCTCTGCCTTGTATATCTGATCACGAATCAGATCCTGGCGATATTTTATCGTGAAGGCTTGATTCCTTGCTGCTGGGTCGTGCGCTTTAATATTAGTATATTTTGGTAGCAGTCTTTCCTGTAGACATATATTATTAAATATGACCGAAAAAGTAAGATTAATAATTCTAACACGAATTTTCTCAATCTTTCGTACATTTCTTTTCACTGTTGGAGGTAAATCAAAAATCAATTCTCCAAAATTCATTTTTATTTCTAGTCTGACGCGACACGAGCGCGTTTCGTAAAACTTATTACATTTTCAGACTTTAGTTAACAAATACACAACTGAATAGAACTTACGCATCTCTGATTTTGTATCTACATTTGAGTGAGGTGGATGGGGTGAGGTGGCATTAATAGGGTATTAATTTCATCAACACAAGGCAGAACACGAAACAATGGGTATTGAATAGAAGTGTTTGTAGAAAGCCTATTGGTCCATATTTCTTGATGCTTCTATATTGGAGCGGAGTCTTGAGGTGGGTAGAATATAGTTGTGCATTAATTGGCTGTTGATTGCTGGTGTTGACTTCTTGATGTGTAGTGCCTCGCAAACGTCAAGCCGGCCATGGGTGGCCAGCCCATGATCCAGGAGGTACTGTACCTCAGCACGCATAACTTCCTTTTTGCTCGGGCTGATTCTGTAGAAAGGTTGACGAATCGGCCGGGTGTCAGGGAGTAGCTGGATGTCGTGCTGAACCACATTACACTCCTGTGGATCATTGCTGAACAACTTCTGATGTTCCTTGAAGATTCTGATGAGAGGAGCACTATTACTGTCCTGTAAATAGGTATGAAGATCAGTTAGGATTTCCGAGTTGGAAGGCACTGACTCAGTGTTAGTGCTTTTGGGAGGAGAAGCAGGGAAGGTCTCACTGTGGAGGTATGGACCTTTAAAGGTGGATTATGATACCAACACAGTCGGGGGAGTACCTTGATACTGCTTCAGGAGGTTGACATGGCACAACTGGGTCTTCCAGCGCCTATCTGGAGTCTCTAGAACGTAGTTGTGATTGTTCCTGCACTCCTTGATGCGGTAAGGTCCTGAAAACTTGTTTTGCAATGGAGAACCTGGGATAGGAAAATATGCCAACACGAAGTCTCCTGGTTTAAATTTCCTTAGTTTGCTGCGTTGGTCGAAATTAGTCTTCATCCTCTCCTGAACTTTCAATAGATTGTCATGAGCAAATTTACGTACTCTCTCTAGAATGTGTTTTAAATTTTGAAGAAACTGGGGCACATTCTGAGGGTCACTGAAGGTGGCATTACGTAGAGAGTCTTTGAAAGCTTTGAGAGGAGTACGGCACTTACGTCCGTAGATCATCTCATAAGGAGATACTCCTAGAGACTCATTGGGGAGACTTCTGAAAATGCACATAATGAGGTCAAGTTGCTTATCCCAGTCCTTCAAGGTTTCATTGCAAAATTTCTTTAGGAGTGCTTTAATAGTCTGATGACTACGTTCAAGAGAACCCTGTGAAGCAGGATGATAGGGGCTGGACAGTACCTGTGTGATGTTGAACTCCTCCAGTGTCTTCTTGAAGAGATCACTGGAGAGATCCAGTTGGTGCCACAGTCACTTTGAACCTCTCTTGGAAATCCATACTGGGTGAAGATCTTCATTAGTTGTTTCACCAGAGTAGCAGCCGTAATGTTCTTTACTGGAACTGCTATGGGGAATCTGGTGGTAGGACACAAGATAGTTAGTATATAGGCGTTGCCAGAACTGGTCCAGGGTAAAGGACCAACACAGTCTATGATGAGTCTGTGGAAAGGTTCCGCAGGCACCTGAATAGGAGTCAATGGGGCCTGGGGAATAGAGATGTTAGGTTTACCTGACATCTGACATATATGACACGGTTGCACGTACTTTTTGACGTCCTTAACCATACCTGGCCAGTAGTAGTCTTGTATGATTCCGTGGTAGGTTTTGTTAAAACCATAGTGAGAAAGAGCTCCATGGGCCAGGTGTAGAATATCGGGCCGTAGGCTGGTGGGAACTACTAGTTGTTCGACATTTGCCCAATCGTCGTCCTCCTTCAGCTTACTGGGTCTGTACCTGCGGTAGAGCAACTGATTCTCTAGGAAGAACCCAGGGATACTGTCAGGTCGAGTCTCAGCCTGAAAGAATAATGGTGTTAATGATTGATCCTCCCTCTGTAACTTACGGAACTCCAAACTGGTAAGATTTGGTGGTAGATTCTGAGGGTCTTGAGGGACAGCGGTAGCAGCAGTAGAGTCAGCTGGTTGTGGGTGTGCAGCTTGTGCACGGATGGTTACCGAAACCGGAGGAGAAACTTCATCACTTTCTTGGACCTCTGCTGAAACATATTCAAAGATGGGATTGTCCACTACAGAGTTACACACCTGGGGTTTGTCCATGATGATCAGGTTGGAAGGTTGTAGATCTTCTGCCAAGTCGTTGCCCAGGAGAAGTTGCACTCCAGACATGGGAAAAGGCTTCTCCCTGATGGCGACTTGGACTTCAACGGTCATAAAAGGACAATCCAGGTGGACTCTGGCGAGTGGATACGGAGTGGTAGCAGTGAGGTCAGTGATAAGGACGGTTTCCCCGATGTAGGTGATGTTAGGCACAGCTGATTTCAATATTATGGACTGAAGAGCCGCTGTGTCCCTCAAGATCTTTAATTTGAAACGTCCCTCCGAATCTGTACTGCTGGCAGAGACAGTTCCAGGATACAGGTGTTTGCTGAAGAGAGAAAGATCATTAATAGGAACACCAACATTCATCACAGGCTTACCGGACTTAGGAGGAGTCGGTTTGGGTTTAATTGTTTCATTGCCTTTGTATTGAGCTTTCCCACATCTATCTATGGTATGTCCATAGAGTTTGCAATACTTACAATACAATTAAGAGCTTGCTTGATCTGTACCTACTTTATCATAACTATACCAAGACCTCTTACTGGGAGGTGGTGATGGTGTCAGCCGGTGGATGAGGCTGTAGGTGTTAGCTGATTTCGCACATTTGATGTAGTCGGTTTCTTCTTTATCTGCTAAATATAAACGGGCGAAATGGGAAACACGTCTCAAGAATTCCTCAACTAGCATGAGGTTGATGAGCTCTGAAAATGTAGAGACATGTGCTGCTTCCAGCCATTTCATGAAATATCTTTTCTTGGTACTGGCAAATTCTAGAAAGGTGGTGGTACTTGCCTATAGATGATCACGAAATTTTCGTCTGTAGCTTTCGGTGGAGAGAAGGTAGGCGTCCAACACTGCTTGCTTCAGGGTCTGGTAGTCATTCTCGGACGTTAAGGTACTGAGAGTAACTGCAGCTCTACCTGTGAGATGCACTCTGAGAAGGGTAGACCATTGATCTGCAGGCCAGCTAAGTTTATTAGCTAGGGTCTCAAAAGTGGTAAAAAAGACATCAATCTCTGTCTCAACGAATGGTGGCATTTGGCATACTTGCATGGGAGACATTGGCGCTGAGTGTGGTGTGTAGTTTCCAACGTGAGTTCTCTTTGATGACATGTTATAGCCATCTCCGCTTGCTGTTTGCCATGCTCGCGTTGCATCTCCAGGTGGCGTTGTTTTGCTTCAAGCTGTACTCGCTCACACTCACGGAGTAGTGCAGTCTCACGTTCCTGTTCTTCTTTCCTTATTGCAGCTTCTCTTTCCCTCAGTTGTAGAGCTTCTTTTTGTTGTTAGAGGGCTTCTTTTGCCAGGGCAGCCTCTCTTTCTTGCTCTTCTTTTCTTATTGCATCTTCTTCTTTCCTGATTTGTAGAGCTTCTTACTGTTGCTCCCACTCGAGTTTTGCAAGTTCGAGCTTGAGTTTCATAGTTTCCAGATCATGTTTATCTGCAATAGAATAAGTTTCGTGAGTTTCAGAGTCAATCTTCCCTTCATCTAAGAGGTGATCCATTATTAAGTTATGCAATTCATTTTTGTTGGCTCCATGGGGAACACCTAGTTGATACTCGTGTGCAAGAGTTTGTAATTCGATCCTCTTGGCACGACATAAGGTTCCTATTTCACCTGCTGGATCGTTACGAAAAGCTTGGAGACGAAACATTGTGAAAGATAGCAAATAAATGTACACGAATACTTGTGATATGGTAAGTGTCAGTAACAGGATAACGTGGCAACTGGTAATTATCCTGTGGAATTTAATATTTAACAATTAATGTTAATTTTAGAATGGTAAATGATTAGTCAATTGAAGCTTAGCAAAATTTGTGCTCTGAAAAAAAAGCTAATTCTCTACCTAAGTAAATATCATCATCTCTGACCGACGTTTTAGGGGTGCGAATGTCAACTGGTGAAGAGAACTCCTGCTGAGGTCCCAACTCAGCAACGTAGTCCGTGCTAGAGGAACTATGGCCCTCTTTATCCTCCTTCGGTCGGATTGCAGAAGATTTAGTGCTTTGACCCGAAGACAAATCAAAGTACTAGGATACCCAAAATGATGATCTGTCTGAGATTGAGAAATATCCTAGGGACAAAAGGTGGAAGACACGAGTAATAACATGGTGGGAGGGATGACCAATTAAGAGAATGACTGCGGCCTACAGTCACCATGTAATCCAAAGTTATCCAATACTCACTATATGCTACTCTTGGAATGGACAATACACACAGCACCATATAAATATTAAAAGTAATGAAAATATTGAAAAGCAACTGTATCAGAGCCAAGTACGCTTACCACAAATTGACGTTCTGGTACAAGTACCTGAGTGAAGCTCCTGGACAGGCCCCCATTAAATGTGACGGAAAGTGTTGAAGTGTAGATGTTCGGCAGTCCTCTAATGGCAGGTGTCAATGTCTAGTCACACTTACAAAAATGAAATAGACTGCTTGCCTGTTTTCTGTCTGTCAGTGGTAAAGTAAGGGAAGACACGCAAAACACAAAGTATGAACAATGAAACTTTAATTAATAAACAAATTATAAACAAAGGCAATCCCTTGGCAATGTACAGTGCAAATGAACAAGTCAAAAACAATATAACATAAATGATTAATAGGGATGAAGTTACTCTACAATAATAATAAAGTTAAATGTGAAAATTATCAGGTGCTGAGAATATTAGCGCTAGCTGCGAAACATCTAGCAGATACACATATATCAGTTAGTTGTTGACTGCTTGAGAGCAAAAGGATATTCTGACTTTAATGGCTGGACCAAGCCCAGACATCGACTCAGGTAGAGCGCGCTGAGGTGCAGTGTGCAGGCGTGCAGTCGGCGAGTCACAAATCAGGAGCAGGCAGGCTGGGAAGGGTAGTTGGCTGGTTGATGATGAGCCGGCATGGAGGGAGTGAAGGAGGGGGGTGAGTTTTGGGTACGTTTTGCTCCTGGTCAAAACGTTTTGTGCTACTGGGAGACGTATCTTGAAGGTAGCATCTTATTCTTGAATAAAAAACGTAACTTCATCTAGAGTAAAGCAGGCTCAATCGCACTTGAAAGAGATTATCATCAGAAAATATATATATATATATATATATATATATATATATATATATATATATATATATATATATATATATATATATATATATATATATATATGTCGTACCTAGTAGCCAGAACGCACTTCTCAGCCTTCTATGCAAGGCCCGATTTGCCTAATAAGACGAATTTTCATGAATTAATATTTTTTCGACTACCTAACCTACCTAACCTAACATAACCTAACTTTTCCGGCTACCTAACCCAACCTAACCTATAAAGATAGGTTAGGTTAGGTTAGGTAGGGTTGGTTAGGTTCGGTCATATATCTACGTTAATTTTAACTCCAATAAAAAAAAATTGACCTCATACATAATGAAATGGGTAGCTTTATCAATTCATAAGAAAAAAATTAGAGAAAATATATTAATTCAGGAAAACTTGGCTTATTAGGCAAATCGGGCCTTGCATAGTAGGCTGAGAAGTGCATTCTGGCTACTAGGTACGACATATATATATATATATATATATATATATATATATATATATATATATATATATATATATATATATATATATATTGTGACGGTGTTCCCCCCCCTTATATTTCTCCCACACCTGCTGTAAGAGTCATGTCCACTTTACCCTAGCGTTCCCTACGTCGCAGGCATCAGTTTGATATATGTGGGAGGATGTAGTGATCTCGGAGTGCCGAGAAATTTATCAAAGAAGAGTATTTTGGCCTGTGGTTTAGGCCCTTTAGGAAGCCAATATGGCGCTGGCTCTTCTGTTTTCCCGCCAAAACTGTGTGACGTCAGTGACACCGGATTGGTCACCGACAGCGATGTGGCACAGGGAGCCAATGAAAACCTCCCATGGCGAATGTGACGTCACGAAGGAAGGGGGGGTCCGGTCAGAGCGCCATGGCGGCGCCATCAGTCTGACATGACACGTCAAGGTGGTTGGACGTGCGAAGATTGGTCCTGTCAGTTTGACAGTTGTTTCCCGCTCCCGTGGATTTTACGCGTCACCCGAAATCTGCCAGTACTCTGTGAGGTCTTCCTTCGTTCATGTGTTGGACCAGAGAGGGAATTGACGGGATATTGAGCAACAAGTGCTCTAGGACAGGTACTGTGCAAGAAGAAGTGAAGTCTGTGCAGTGACGTATGCGACGTCTGAGGCAGTTCACCCGTTTGTGACGGCGTAGTGGCTGAACCGAGCCACCGGGAAGCAGTGGAAGAAGAAAACTATTCGGGAATCCGAACGACTGCAGCCGAGACGTTGGCGGGCAGCCGTAGCTGGGAGGAGAAGTTGACAGCCGGGAGACCAACTCTAACCCTACAAGAAGTCGAGGAGGAGCACGGACCTGCAGTGAAAAGGCACGGAGACGACGCGCTTATGGTGGGACGTTGATTGAGTTCCTGGAGGACACGACAGTGTGTGTGTGGGGGCGTTCCCTACACGAGGCAGGAGCCAGGACCAGGAGCTACAACTCAACTCTCACCGGAGGATAGGTGGAAGTAGGTGATTCTAGTTTCCCTCCCAATTCCCCTTTAGTCAGCTATATTATTTAGCCAGAGTATTTTGTATGTCGTGAGCAAGGCTCACCTATGTCACAGTAAGGCACAAGTGTGCAGTGGGGCTACATAGAGTACCCACGATATTTATAATTATTATTGGTGTGTACAGGCACCCAGAGTAATTGATAAAGTTACTGTGTGGATAATGTCTTTAATGAGACTTTAATACGATCATTTAGTGAGAGAATATATATATAATTATGCCAGTATTTGGGAGTTAGGCTTTGTGCCCAGTAACTATGTTATTATCATTATAAATGTCTATGACTCATCCATATACATATATATGTCTATGCTCGTGTATTGAATAATCATTCATGTGTGCAGTGATTAATTGTGTTATCGCCCACGAAAGGAATTACTGAGAACTCCAGTGATATATACTTGCATATGTTATCATTAAATGAAGGGCAGTGTGAAATACCATGACGGTGAATTATTGTCACCTTTAATATAGAAATGTTTGATTGAGCCCAAGATCAGTGTAGCGAAGTATTTATGTGCTATTGTCGCAAATATTGTGTGTTCGAACTTCTAGTGATCTTTGAGAACATAGAGAAACAGAGCGCGTGACGCCAGGGAAACAAGCAATAAACATTCGCGCGGGGGGAGTCGCCCAGCTGATTTTGACAGTGACGTGAGGGGGAGCATTGCCAGCTTGGCGAGTTCATATTATATGTGGGAACGAGCGTCTCCTGCCTGAAACAGCTGTTTGCTTATTGATATAATCTTGTGATGTCTTTGAATGAGTTTTAAGTAAAATACAAAGTACATTGGTGTTTATATAATCCCTCCATATTTCTTGTGACTATATAATACCTGAAAGCAGAGAGCGATAGAAGTAAATACCTGCCTGATATCAGATCTATTGAGTGTGTTCTTGCCACTGTTACCACAATTCAACAAAACCACTGACGTGTTACTGGACACCGAAAACACCAGTTGGCGACCTTGTGGTTAGTCGTAGAGCCCATTGCTGGGGCGGGCATACAACAATTAAGTGAACAAGTTGTGTTCCCACTCCTTCTCGATCAGAGGCCGGTTGGGATTGACTGGGATACCCTCCTGGCGTACAGTGGCGCCGCGAGGATAGAGTGAAGACCCGCAGGGCTACGGTGAGTGACCTTGAGTGTACTGTTGCTCGCCGAGTAAACCCCGACATTGGCGACCTTGCCAGGATCACGATCGAAATAAAGGTTGCAGTTGTGGTACTTGACAGTGGTATTAGATATCAGGTACAGGTTATTACTCATAGCAAAAGATGGAAGATGATAAAGTAACAAGGTTCATTGACACTAGAGATGAGCAGGTGCTGGAGGAGTGCACCAAGGCACAGTTACAGTCAATAGCAGACCATTTTGGGATAAAGTTGAAATATTCCAGAGTGGGAGAGAGAAGACTGGAGATAATGGCACAGCTCAGAGCACGAGATGAAGCTTTGGGGGAGGAACGGCCACAAACTCCTGCCAGTATGGGAGAACACCTGAGCATTGGTGGGAGCAGCAGGGGATCCAGCGGCAGCAGGCACAGCGTTAAGCTGGAGATAATGAAGCTGCAGCTGGAAGCACAACTGAAGCGGGAAGAGCGAGAAGCAGAAGCGCAGCTGAGGAGAGAAGAAGCACAGCTGCGCAGGGAAGAACAGGAGCGAGAAGCACAGCTGAAGCGTGAGGAGCGAGAGGCACAGCAGCGCAAAGAAGAGCGAGAAGCAGAAGCACAGCAGCGCAAGGAAGAGCGAGAGGCACAGCAGCACAAAGAAGAGCGAGAAGCAGAAGCACAGCAGCGCAAGGAAGAGCGAGAGACACAGCAGCGCAAAGACGAGCTAGAAGCTAGAATGAGACAGCAGGAGATAGAAGCTAACAAGGATGTGGAGCTGAGGCGAGCTGAGCTAGGACTAGCTCCCCCTGCTCCTCCACAGCAGGAGGACCGCCGAGTGAGGGAGCGAGATTTGCCGGTCTTTGTACCAAATGAAGCTGAAGGTTTCTTCGACCACTTCGAAAGGGTTGCTACTTTGAAGAGGTGGCCGAGGGCGGAGTGGGCGGAGCTGGTTCAGGGTAGGCTCACCGGTGAAGCTCGTGAAGCCTACAATATGCTTGACCTCCAAGAGTGCACCAACTACGATGCTGTAAAGAGAGCTGTGCTCCATTCTTTCAAGCTCACGTCGGAATGTTACAGGAAGAGATTCAGGGAATGTACCCGTTCGCCAGGAAAATCTTATGCGGAGACGTCGAGGGACATGGAGAGAAAGTTCCTTAAGTGGCTGGACTCTGAAGGAGCGAGGTCGGCTGAAGAGGTCAAGAGGCTTATGGTCATGTAGAAGTTTATGTCCGTGCTCTCTCCTGAGATCAGGGTTAGAGTAAAGGAGGCGGACATTAAGGACCTGAGGGCCGCAGCCGACAGAGCCGACTTGCTGGAAGAAGCCTTACGCCCGCGTAGAGAGGGACAGCACCTACCGCCCATATACTCCGGAAATGGTAAAAATTATAGGAGGACGGACGGATGGAGGACAGGAGCGAGTTCTCCCAAGTCCCACCTCTCGAGTGGCGACAACAGAGGCTCGAAGAGTGCTGTGGAGCCGGTAAAGAAGTACCAAGCTGAGAGCTCTGGAGCTGTTGCTGCGACGAAGGAGTCGACGGATGGTACGAGGAAGACACACGGAGCGACAGCCTCTGGAGGCGGTGCCAGGGGCGAGCAGTGGTGGATGGTCTCCGACGAGGAAGATCCGCTGCTGCAATTGCGGATTATTCGGACGCGTCGTGCGGGAATGCAAACGCCCTAAACAGCGGGGGAACGTTGCTTTCGTGAGGGTCGAGAACCAGATGGCCGAGAGGGTGCGGGATGAACCCGTACTGAGTGGGGAGAAAAGAGTTCATCCATTCGTGAGTGAGGGAACCGTAAGGAAGGGGGACGCAGACCCCATCCCGGTGAAGATATTAAGAGACACTGGGGCAGATTTTACCCTGGTGAGCGAAACCCTGTTCCCGAGGGTTACGAGAGTACCAGTGTGGGGGTGGCAAGTGTGACCACTGTGGGAGGCCCAGTGAGGATGCCCCTACACCAGGTGACTCTGAATTCTGATTATGGCTGACAGACCCTAGTGGTGGGGGTCTGTGCATCAATGCCCAAGATGGAGGCACAAGTCATCTTGGGAAATGACGCATGTGGAGGATATGTCCTCCCGAATCTCGTGAAGGGCGAGGAGTGCCTAGAGCACTATAGGGAGACGGGCGGAGTGCTAGACACCTGTGGGGACGAGAAAGGAATCGCCACGGTGGCGTTCCCGGTTTGTGCTGTGATGCCGACACAGCGCGAAGGACACGGAGGGTGTGGATCTGATGGGGCTGAGGAGACGTCCGACAGCCTGGGAATCGATCACCTCTTCATGGGACCCGGAGAACGAGCGGAGGGCGAAGGCAGCCCGAATGGTGAGTTGCAGGTGACCCTCACCAGTTCTCTAGGATTAGACCGCACTCGTCTTAGAGAGTTGCAGTAAATAGAGTTCCCCGAATTAATTCGTGAGGCCAAAGGAGGACGTGTTGGCCACTCATTTTTACATACAGGACGGCATGCTGATGAGACAGTGGAGGCCTGTGAGGATGGAGGCCGGAGAAGAGTCTCTAGGTACGAGGCACCAGGTAGTGCTGCCGGCCCAGTGCAGAGCGGCAGTGTTAGACATATCACATTCTGTGGACTCTGCAGGTCACCTGGAGGTGACCAAGACGCTGTGAAAGATCAGGGATCATTTCTAGTGGCCAGGTATGGACGCCGACGTGAGGCGTTATTGTAAGACGTGCTTACCGTGCCAGAGGGCAGGGAAGAGCCAACCCGCGATACCGAAGGCCCCGTTGGTCCCTGTTCCGGCGTTTGGGCGTGCATTCGAGCGTCTGTTGGTCGACGGGGTAGGTCCGTTGCCATAGACGAAACGAGGGAATACCTACCTGATGACGATCATGTGTGCATCCACCAGATTTCCAGAAGCCGTCCCAATGCGACGTTTGACGTCGAAAGGAGTAGCCGGACAACTACAACGATTTTTCTCTTCGGTGGGGATGCCCAGAGAAATTCAGACAGACTGTGGAAGTATATTCCAGTCTAAGTGGTTCCGACAGACGGTGACAGGTTGGGGAGTGACTCAGATTCGGTCGTCGCCCTACCGACCGCAGTCGCAAGGGGCGATCGAAAGGTTTCACTCCACCTTGAAGACCATTCTGAGAGTGTTCTACGCAGAACAGGGGGCTGAGTGGGATGAGGCAGTATACCCCGCGTTGTTTGCCATACGTAACGCGGTGGTAGAATCGTTAGGTTTCTCACCTTTCCAGCTGGTGTATGGACACGAGGTGCAAAGTCCTCTGTCCATGCTGAAGGAACAATGGACACCTGGAGTGACTGTGGGAACGGTCAATGAATATGTTCAAAGGTTCAAGGAGTGTTTCACTCTAGCAAAGGAACTAGCTGGGAAACATCTGAAGGAGGCGCAGCGTAAGATGTTGGAGTGGTACGACAAGAGAGCTACGCCGAGGGTGTTCCAGGTTGGGTCCCAGTTGATGGTATTGCTGCCGGGGAAAAGTAGGGTGACCGAGTCGCGGTTCGAGGGACCATACCAGGTGCTACGGCGGTTGGGTCCTGTATCGTATGAAATCGGGAAGCCGGATAGACCCCGCAAGAAACAGGTGTGTCATGTAGACCGCCTGAAGCCTTTCTTCCCTGTGGAAGGAGGAGCCGCCGTGCAGGACGGGACAGTGACCCGAGACCCCCAGCAGAAGGCGATTTTGTGCATGCAGGTGGACCAGGAACTTCCAGAGGAGGAAGGAAAGTGGTCCAGGGCGGACGGCACCCGTCTCACCAACACTGAGAGTCTGGCGAAGATCGAGGACAAGCTACTACACCTGGAAGGGCAACAGAGCGCGGACCTGACGAACCTACTGAGGGAGAATGCCTCTCTCTTTACCGACGTGCCCCGACGACACAAGAGTGTAACGCACGAGGTGGAGGTGAGGGACGCCAGGCCATTCAAGCAGAGCGCGTATAGGGTGAGCCCGGAGAAGCGAGAGCTGATGAGGAAGGAGGTGGAGTATCTCCTTGAGAACGACCTTGCGGAGCCCAGTAAAAGTGAGTGGAGTTCCCCATGCTTGTTGGTGAAGAAAAGCGATGGTACCTTCCGCTTTTGTACAGACTACAGGAGGGTGAACTCCATCACTGTGGCAGATTCTCACCCCATGCCAAGAGTGAGCGATTGCATCGACCAGGTGGGCGGTGCAAGGTACGTATCCAAGGTCGATCTGCTCAAGGGGTACTACCAGATCTCTTTGACTCCTGAGGCCAGGAAAATATCAGCTTTCGCAACTCCTGACGGGCTGTACCAATACATGGTGTTACCCTTTGGAATGAAAAACAGCGGTAGCTGTTTCCAGCGCATGATGAATGAGTTGCTAAGGGGTGCCGAAGGCTGCACAGTATACATCGATGACAACGTCGTGTACGCCGACGATTGGAAGACGCACCTGGAGAGACTCAAGGAATTGTTTAGAAGGCTAGAGGAGGCTAACTTGACTGTAAATTTGGCCAAGAGCGAGTTTGGGAACGCCCACTTAGAGTACCTTGGTTTCGTCATCGGCCAAGGTGAAGTCACCCCTGTAGATCACAAAGTATCAGCCATTAAGGAATACCCCGTGCCCAGAACGCGTAAGGAGTTGTTAAGGTATCTCGGGATGATAGGGTACTACCGTGGGTTCTGCAGAAATTTTTCCATGGTAGCGCATCCCCTGACCGAGCTACTCTCCAAGAATGTGCGATGGAGATGGGGAGAGGCCTGCCAAGAGTCTTTTGAGAAGACCAAGAAACTGTTGACGAAGGCCCCGGTATTAATATCCCCAGATTTCTCAGCCGGATTCATCCTGTACGTAGACGCCAGCGACGTTGGGATAGGGGCCATGTTGGCTCAAGAGAGGAGTGAGATACATAGGCCAGTAGCTTTCTACTCTAAGAAGTTTGTGAAGTACCAGCGGGCCTATAGTACCGTTGAGAAAGAGACATTGGCGCTAGTTATGGCCCTGAAGCACTTCGATGTGTACGTGGGAGGAGGGGCGAGACCTGTTCTGGTGTTCACAGACCACAACCCTCTCACCTTTTTGTACAAAATGAGGAACTCCAACCAACGTCTGACGAGGTGGGCGTTGCTACTGCAAGAGTACCGGCTGGACATCAAGCACATCAGGGGGAAGGACAACGTGGTTGCAGATGCCCTGTCCCGTATACACTAACCAGACATGACTCTTATTTTAAGGGGAGGGGTATGTGACGGTGTTCCCCCCCCCCCTTATATTTCTCCCACGCCTGCTGTAAGAGTCATGTCCACTTTACCCTAGCGTTCTCTACGTCGCAGGCATCAGTTTGATATATGTGGGAGGATGTAGTGTTCTCGGAGTGCCGAGAAATTTATCAAAGAGGAGTATTTTGGCCTGTGGTTTAGGCCCTTTAGGAAGCCAATATGGCGCTGGCTCTTCTGTTTTCCCCCAAAACTGTATGACGTCAGTGACACCGGATTGGTCACCGACACCGATGTGGCACAGGGAGCCACTGAAAACCTCCCATGGCGAATGTGACGTCACGAAGGAAGGGGGGTCCGGTCAGAGCGCCACGGCGGCGCCATCAGTCTGACACGACACGTCAAGGTGGTTGCACATGCGAAGATTGGTCCTGTCAGTTTGACTGTTGTTTCCCGCTCCCGTGGATTTTACGCGTCACCCGAAGTCTGCCAGTACTCTGTGAGGTCTTCCTTCGTTCATGTGTTGGACCAGAGAGGGAATCGATGGGATATTGAGCAACAAGTGCTCTAGGACAGGTACTGTGCAAGAAGAAGTGAAGTCTGTGCAGTGACGTATGCGACGTCTGAGGCAGTTCACCCGTTTGTGACGGCGTAGTGGCTGAGCCGAGCCACCGGGAAGCAGTGGAAGAAGAAAACTATTCGGGAATCCGAACGACTGCAGCCGAGATGTAGGCGGGCAGCCGTAGCTGGGAGGAGAAGTTGACGGCCGGGAGACCGACTCCAACCCTACAAGAAGTCGAGGAGGAGCACGGACCTGCAGTGAAAAGGCACGGAGACGACGCGCTTATGGTGGGACGTTGATTGAGTTCCTGGAGGACACGACAGTGTGTGTGTGGGGGCGTTCCCTACACGAGGCAGGAGCCAGGACCAGGAGCTACAACTCAACTCTCACCGGAGGGTAGGTGAAAGTAGGTGATTCTAGTTTCCCTCCCAATTCCCCTTTAGTCAGCTATATTATTTATCCAGAGTATTTTGTATGTCGTGAACAAGGCTAACCTATGTCACAGTAAGGCACAAGTGTGCAGTGGGGCTACATAGAGTACCCACGATATTTATGATTATTATTGGTGTGTACAGGCACCCGGACCTAGTAGCCAGAACGCACTTCCCAGCCTACTATGCAAGGCCCGATTTGCCTAATAAGCCAAGTTTTCATGAATTAATTGTTTTTCGACTACCTAACCTAGCTAACCTAACCTAATCTAACTTTTTCGGCTACCTAACCTAACCTAACATATAAAGATAGGTTAGGTTAGGTTAGGTAGGGTTGGTTAGGTTCGGTCATATATCTACGTTAATTTTAACTCAAATAAAAGAAAATTGACCTCATACATAATGAAATGAGTAGCTTTATCATTTCATAAGAAAAAAATAGAGAAAATATATTAATTCAGGAAAACTTGGCTAATTAGGCAAATCGGGCCTTGCATAGTAGGCCGAGTACGACGTTCTGGCTACTAGGTTCTGTACTACTAGGTTCCTTGATAATCCTTGTTTCAGTGCTGAGGTGATGTCGGTCTGTGAGGATGTCGAGGTGTTGTTCAATGCGGGAACGGATACTTTCGTCGATGTTGCTATTTCTCCACTCGTTTGTAGCATGAAGTAGTTGCGTTTTGTTGTCTTTGATTTCATTCTCTGCCTTGTATATCTGATCACGAATCAGATCCTGCCAAAGATCATTGGGGAATATAAACCTGGATATGCGAATGGAAATGTCAAGACACACAAGCCTGGAAACCCACTTCGGCCAATCATTAGCCAGATACCCACACCCACGTACAGACTGGCGAAGTGACTCAACGGCCTGCTGACTCCTTATGTTCCTGGCGCCTTCAGCCTGAAGTCTCCAAAGGAATTTGTTGACTTACTTCGGGGCACACGGGCCACAGGGATAAGAGCCTCGTTGGACGTAGAATCGCTGTTTACCAACGTACCTGTGGACGAGACAATCGGGATGATAGCCGACAGAGTGTATCGTGATCCAGCCTGTACTCCTCTTGACATACCCGAGAATATTCTAAGGAAACTACTCCAAGCTTGTACTAAAGAGGCACCCTTCTTGAGCCCGGATGGACACATGTATAAACAAGTAGATGGGGTCGCCATGGGTTCTCCCCTAGGTGTCCTGTTTGCAAACTTCTACATGGGTACCATCGAGCAAAAAGTCTTAGTCGACATGAAATTGAAACCGGCCATATACTGCAGGTATGTTGACGACATTTTTACACAGGTACCTGATGTCAGACATCTGCAGGAGCTGAAGGAGGCATTTGAGCAGAGTTCCGTGCTGCGTTTCACTTACGAGATGGAAAAGGATGGGAAACTGCCCTTTCTAGATGTAACAGTCATGGAAAAGAGCGGAGGTTTCCACACTGCAGTCTACACTAAGGAAACGAACATAGGAATGTGCCTAAATGCCAACAGCGACTGCCCAGACAGGTACAAGAGGAGTGTTGTTAAAGCATATGTCGACCGTGCTCTAAGCCACAGCTCAGAATGGAAGCAAGTCGACGAAGAACTTTGTAGGGTAAGGCAGGTCCTAGTCAACAACGGCTTCTCCAATGGTTTCGTCGAAGACATCATAAGAAGGAAAGTGAAACGCCATGCAACCTCTGAAGAGACAACTAACACAACACCTATACCCCCTATTAGACTATTTTACAGGAACTTCTTTTCCACAGCTCATAAAACAGAGGAAAGGGTCCTGAAAGATATTGTTAATAGAAACGTTATCCCTACAGACAAAAATCAGAGGATTCAACTGACGATTTACTATTAAACCAGAAAAACGGCCAGCCTACTCATGAGAAACTCTCCAGACACAAAGCAGAACGCTTTTAAAGAGACCAACGTCGTCTATGCCTTCAAATGCCCACTTGGGGACTGTAAGCTCCAAAAAACCCAGTATATAGGCAAGACAACAACATCTCTTTCTAGGCGTTTAACGATGCATAAACAACAGGGCTCCATTAAGGAACATATAATCTCTTCCCACAACCAAACCATCGCCAGAGAAATCCTAGTAAGCAACACAGAAATCATCGATAGATACAGCGATAGCAGGCGGCTTGACGTTTGCGAGGCACTACACATTAAGAAGTCAACACCAGCAATCAACAGCCAATTAATGCACAACTATATTCTACCCACCTCAAGACTCCGCTCCAATATAGAAGCATCAAGAAATATGGACCAATAGGCTTTCTACAATCACTTTCATTTCAATACCCATTGTTTCGTGTTCTGTCTTGTGTTGACGAAATTAATACCCTATTAATGCCACCTCACCCTATCCACCTCACTCAAATGTAGATATAAACAAAATCGGAGATGCGTAAGTTCTATTCAGTTGTGTATTTGTAAACTAAAGTCTTTGAAAATGTAATATGTTTTACGAAACGCGCTCGTGTCGCATCAGACTAGAAATAAAAATGAATTTTGGAGAAATGATTTTTGAATTACCTCCAACAGTGAAAAGAAATGTACGAAAGATTGAGAAAATTCGTGTTAGAATTATTAATCTTACTTTTTCGGTCATATTTAATAATATATGTCTACAGGAAAGACTGCTACCAAAATATACTAATATATATATATATATATATATATATATATATATATATATATATATATATATATATATATATATATATATATATATACATATATATATATATATATATATATATATATATATATATATATATATATATATATATATATATATCTTGATGAACCATCAAGACGGGGTAGACAAGGTAGACGTCAGATGTGTGACAGGGTATTCATATCCGGTCTAGTGACGGTCACAGACGCAATCATTTCCGCAACCGATCCAGGTGTTTGGGTTCTCCCAGGGAGAACACCAATAAACAACCCACACGGTCCGTCAGGCAAAACACCTCCCTTAGCTTCATTTCTACAAATAATTATATATATATATATATATATATATATATATATATATATATATATATATATATATATATATATATATATATATATATATATATATATATATATATATATATATATATATATATATATATATATTGTTGGGGGTTTCACCTCTCTATTATTCTCTACCCTTACTCTGGGGTAAGCAATAATTATGCTCAAGGTAACTCACCGTAGCCCTGCGGGTCTTCCCTCGATCCTCACGGCGCCACTGCACGCCAGGAGAGTCTCCCAGTCAATCTTAACGGCCTCTTATTAAGACAGAGTGAGAACACGACTCGATCACATCGACCGTCGTGTGCCCTCCCCAACAATAGGGCTCTACGGTTAATCACAAGGTCGCCAATTGGTGTTTAAGGTGGCCAATAACACCATCAGTGGACTGGTGTATTCAGTGGTAGCCTTGGCAAGGTCACACTCAAAGATCAGGAATCAGGCAGGTACTTGTTGTTATCACTCTATGTTTACCAGTATAATATAGCCACAAGATCAATGGAGGGGATGATAAAAACCAAAGAGAGTTTTGTATTTTACTTAAAATGTATGAAAGATGTCACAAAGCCAAACAATAATCAATAAATCAACTGATCCTGACTCGGCCGGTAATTCCCACGGATATTATGCGACCGCTAGAGGGCAACACTCTCCCCTCCTCATCAAGTGTCAAGAACGCTGATCGCAATGGACTCTCCGCGCGAAATTTGCTTGTTTGCTAGATTCACGCGCTCGGTTTCTTTAAATTCTCCAATATTACTAGAAACTCGCACACTCGATATTGGCACAAATAAACCGAATTACTTAGTTACACTGTACTCAGGCTCAAACAGTCTTTTCTACAATCAATTCTACAATGATTCACTGTAATGGTCTTACACTGTTATTTATCCAACAATATATTATGAAATATTAGCACGGGAGTTTTCAGTACTTTCTCTCGTGGGCGATAACGCAATAATTCACTGTACTCACAAATGATTATTCACTGAATGAACATAGACATATATATGGTATATAAATCAATCATCAATACATGGAAAATAAATAGTTTCTGGGCACATAGCCTAACCTCCACATACTGGCATAATCTTATATATAATTTACCACTATATGTTCATATCAAAATCTATAGAAAGATATACACAACACAGTAAATTTATCACTGGTTCCTGGTGCCTGTACACACCAATAATCAACATAAATAATACAAGTACTCTTGATAGTACTGTCTAGCACCCTGGTGCTTTACCGTGACATAGGTGAGACTTGCTCACGACATATAAAATCTTCAGGCTAGATAATATAGCCAAATAATATAGCTCACTAAAGGGGATATGGGGAGGGAACTAGAACCACCTACTTCACCCTATCCTCCGATGAGAGTCGAGATGTAGCTCCTGGTCCTCGTGTCGGGCACGCCCCCACACTACACGTCGTCGTGTCCTACCAGAGCCTCTCGTCGTCCCACCGTTTAGCGCGTCGTCTCCGTGCCTCCTCACTACAGGTCCGTCCTCCTCCTTGACTTCTTGAAGGTTGGAGTCGGTCTCCTGGCCGTCGTCTTCTCCCAGCAACGGCTGTCGCCTACGTCTCAGCTACAGTCGTTCGGTTTCCCCAAATAGTCCTCTCTTCCTCAGCTACCCAGTGGCTCTGTCAGCCACTACGCTGTCACAAACTGGTGAATTGCCACAGACGTCAATATACGTCACTGCACGGCTTCACTGCTACTGGCACAGTACCTGACTGGAGCACTTGTTGCTCAAATAACCGTCAATTCCCTCTTCTGGTTCAACACATG
This sequence comes from Procambarus clarkii, assembly GCF_040958095.1. Lineage (NCBI taxonomy): Eukaryota > Metazoa > Arthropoda > Malacostraca > Decapoda > Cambaridae > Procambarus > Procambarus clarkii. The sequence goes on along the minus strand of NW_027189409.1, from coordinate 132,607 downwards.
AACTAGGGAAGACTTCTCAGAGTACTGGCGGACTTCAGGTGACGCGTAAATCCACGGTAGTGGGAAACAGCTGTCCGACAGATAGGACCACTCGTCGCACGTCCGACCTCTATGACGTGTCGTGTCTGACTGCTGGCGCCAGAGTGGCGCGCGGCCCGGACCCCCTTCCATCGTGACGTCACTTTCGCTAAGGGAAGTTTTCATTGGCTCCCGGTGCCACATTGCTGTCGGTGACCAATCCGGTGCCACTGACGTCACACGGTTTTGGCGGGAGATCAGAGAGGCCGGCGCCATCTTGGCTCCCTAAAGGGCCTAAACCACAGGCCAAAATATTACTATTTCACAAATTTCTCGGCTCTCCGAGAACACTTCACTCTCTCCCATATATCAAATTGTAGCCTGCAACGTAGAGAACGCTTGGGAAAAGCAGACATGACTCTTACTGCAGGCGTGGGAGAATTATAAGGGGGGGGAACTCCGTCACATACCCCTCCCCTTAAAATAAGAGTCATGTCTCGTTAGTGTATGCGGGATAGGGCGTCCGCTACTACGTCGTCCTTCCCTTTGATGTGCTTGACCTTGATCCTTGTCAGACTCTCAGCGCGGGTGAGACTGGTGCCGTTCGCCCTGGACCACTTACTTTCCTCCTCCGGGAGTTCTCGTTTCCTCGGTACACACAGACCCGTCTTCCGCTGGGTTTCTCGGGTATCCGTTCCGTCCTGCTTGGCGGCTCTACCTTCCACAGTGAAGAAATGTCTCAGGCGGCCTGCGTGACACACCTGTTTCTTCCGGGGTCCATCCGGCATCCCAATCTCGTACGACACTGGACCCAACCGTCGCAGCACTCGGTATGGTCCCTTGAACCGCGACCTGGTCACTCTACCTTTACCCGGCAGCACAACCAATACTTTGGATCCGGCCTGAACATTCCTCTGCGCAGCTCTCCTGTTGTACCACTCCGACATCTTACGTTGCGCCTTCTTCAGGAGTTTCCTAGCCAGTTTCTTCGCTCGAGTGAGACGTTCTCTGAACTTCTGGACATATTTATTCACCGTTCCCACGGTTGCTCCTGGCGTCCATCGTTCCCTCATCATAGATAGCACGGCATATATAATATAGATAAATGGAAAGTAAGACTTCTCAGGACCCACACGTCCTCCTTCGGCCTTACTAACCAATTCGGGGACCTCCCCCTGCTGTAACTCTCCGAGACGAGTGCGGCTTACCCCTGGAGAACTGGTGAGTGTCACCTGCAACTCACCATTCGGGCTACTCTCGCCCTCCACTCGTTCTCTGGGTCCTACGCAGAGGTGATCTGTTCCCAGGCTGTCAGTCGACTCCTCAGCCCCATCAGATCCACAACCTCCTGGTTCTTCGCGTTGTCTCGGTGTCACAGTACAAACTGGTATCGCCACCGGTGCGATTCCCTTCTCGTCCCCACAGGCGTTCAAATCTTCGCCTGTCTCCTCGTGTTGTTCTGGGCACTCTTCGCCTTTCACGAGATGCGGGAGGACATATCCTCCACACGCGTCATTCCCCAAGATGACCTGCGCCTCCATCTTGGGCATTGATGTACAGACTCCCACCTCTAGGGTCTGGCAGCCATATTCGGAATTTAAAGTTACCTGGTGTAGGGGCATCCTCACTGGGCCTCCCACAGTGGTCACACTAGCCACCCCCACACTGGTACTTTCGTAACCCTCGGGGAACAGGGTTTCACTTACCAGGGTAAAGTCAGCCCCGGTGTCTCTTAGCATCTTCACTGGGATGGGGTCTGCGACCCCCATCCTTACGGTTCCTTGACACATAAATGGGTGAACTTTCTTCTCCCCATTTAGCACGGGTTCATCCCGCACTCCCTCGGCCCTCTGGTCCTCGAACATCACTAAAGCAACGTGTCCCCGCTGCTTAGGGCGTCTGCATTCCCGCGCGACGTGTCCGGGTATTCCGCAGTTGTAGCAGCGGCCCCTCGGCGGAGACCATCCGCCACCGCTCGCCTTAGCACTGCCTCCAGAGGCCGTCGCACCCTGTGTCTTTCCCGAACCGCTTGTTGACTCCTTGGTCGCAACAACAGCTCCCGAGCTCTCCGCATGGTTCTTCTTGATCGGTTCTACAGCACCTTTTGATCCTCGGGTGTTCCAACTTGAGAGGTGGGATTTGGGAGAACTCGCTCCTGTCCTCCATCCATCCGTCCTTCTATAACTCCGATCGTTTCCGACGTATGCGGGTGGTCGGTTCTGTCCCTCTCGGCGTGGGCGTAGGGCTTCTTCTAGCATGTCGGCCCGGTCGGCTGCGGCCCTCAGGTCCTTTATGTCCGCCTCCTTTACCCTCATCCTGATCTCAGGAGAGAGCACGGACATAAACTTTTCCATGGCCATTAGTTCCTTGACCTCTTCGACCGACCTTGCTTCTTCAGAGTCCAGCCACTTAAGGAGCTTTCTTTCAATGTCCCTCGCCGTCTCCGCATACGATTTTCCTGGCAACCGGGTACATTCTCTAAACCTCTTTCTGTAACACTCTGGCGTGAGCTTAAAGGAACGGAGCACAGCTCGTTTTACCGCATCGTAGTTAGTGCATTCTTGGAAGTCGAGCATAGTGAAGGCTTGGCGAGCTTCACCTGTGAGCCTCCCTTGGACCAACTCCGCCCACTCCGCCCTCGGCCACCTCTTCATAGCAGCAACTCTCTCAAAGTGATCGAAGAAACTTTCGGCTTCACTAGGCACAAAGACCGGCAGGTCTCGTTCCCTCACTCGTCGGTCTTCCTGTGGCGGGGCAGGGGCACCTAGTCCCAGTTCAGCTCGCTTCAGCTCCACCTCCTGGTTGGCTTCTATTTCCATTTGTCTCAGCCTAACTTCTTGCTCTCGTTCTTCCCTGCGTAGCTGTGCTTCTCGTTCTTGCTCTTCCCGGCGCAGCTGTGCTTCTCGCTCTTGCTCTTCCCGGCGCAGCTGTGCTTCTCGTTCCTCACGCTTCGTCTGTGCTTCTCGCTCCTGTTCTTCCCGGCGCAGCTGTGCTTCTCGCTCCTCACGCTTCATCTGTGCTTCTCGCTCCTGTTCTTCCCGGCGCAGCTGTGCTTCTCGCTCCTCACGCTTCATCTGTGCTTCTCGCTCCTGTTCTTCCCGGCGCAGCTGTGCTTCTCGCTCCTCACGCTTCATTTGTGCTTCTGCTTCTCGCTCTTCTTTGCGCTGCTGTGCCTCCAGCTGCAGCTTCATTATTTCCAGCTTAATGCTGTGCCTGCTGCCGCTGGATCCCCTGCTGCTTCCACCAATACTCAGGTGCTCACCCTCACTGGCAGGTGTTTGGGGCCGTTCCTCCCCCAAAGCTTCGTCTCGAGCCTTTAGCTGAGCCATTATCTCTAGTCTTCTTTCACCAACTCGGGCAGATTTCAGCTTTATTCCAACATGATCCGCTATAGCCTGTAACTGTGCCTTGGTGCACTCTTCCAGCACCTGTTCGTCTCTAGAGTCAATAAACCTGGTTACTTTATCATCCTCCATCTTGTGCTATGAGTGTTAACCTGCACCTGATCTCTAACACCACTGCCAAGTACCACTGCAACCTTTACTTCGATTGATATCCTGGCAAGGTCGCCAATGTTGGGGGTTTCACCTCTCTATTATTCTCTACCCTTACTCTGGGGTAAGCAATAATTATGCTCAAGGTAACTCACCGTAGCCCTGCGGGTCTTCCCTCGATCCTCACGGCGCCACTGCACGCCAGGAGAGTCTCCCAGTCAATCTTAACGGCCTCTTATTAAGACAGAGTGAGAACACGACTCGATCACATCGACCGTCGTGTGCCCTCCCCAACAATAGGGCTCTACGGTTAATCACAAGGTCGCCAATTGGTGTTTAAGGTGGCCAATAACACCATCAGTGGACTGGTGTATTCAGTGGTAGCCTTGGCAAGGTCACACTCAAAGATCAGGAATCAGGCAGGTACTTGTTGTTATCACTCTATGTTTACCAGTATAATATAGCCACAAGATCAATGGAGGGGATGATAAAAACCAAAGAGAGTTTTGTATTTTACTTAAAATGTATGAAAGATGTCACAAAGCCAAACAATAATCAATAAATCAACTGATCCTGACTCGGCCGGTAATTCCCACGGATATTATGCGACCGCTAGAGGGCAACACTCTCCCCTCCTCATCAAGTGTCAAGAACGCTGATCGCAATGGACTCTCCGCGCGAAATTTGCTTGTTTGCTAGATTCACGCGCTCGGTTTCTTTAAATTCTCCAATATTACTAGAAACTCGCACACTCGATATTGGCACAAATAAACCGAATTACTTAGTTACACTGTACTCAGGCTCAAACAGTCTTTTCTACAATCAATTCTACAATGATTCACTGTAATGGTCTTACACTGTTATTTATCCAACAATATATTATGAAATATTAGCACGGGAGTTTTCAGTACTTTCTCTCGTGGGCGATAACGCAATAATTCACTGTACTCACAAATGATTATTCACTGAATGAACATAGACATATATATGGTATATAAATCAATCATCAATACATGGAAAATAAATAGTTTCTGGGCACATAGCCTAACCTCCACATACTGGCATAATCTTATATATAATTTACCACTATATGTTCATATCAAAATCTATAGAAAGATATACACAACACAGTAAATTTATCACTGGTTCCTGGTGCCTGTACACACCAATAATCAACATAAATAATACAAGTACTCTTGATAGTACTGTCTAGCACCCTGGTGCTTTACCGTGACATAGGTGAGACTTGCTCACGACATATAAAATCTTCAGGCTAGATAATATAGCCAAATAATATAGCTCACTAAAGGGGATATGGGGAGGGAACTAGAACCACCTACTTCACCCTATCCTCCGATGAGAGTCGAGATGTAGCTCCTGGTCCTCGTGTCGGGCACGCCCCCACACTACACGTCGTCGTGTCCTACCAGAGCCTCTCGTCGTCCCACCGTTTAGCGCGTCGTCTCCGTGCCTCCTCACTACAGGTCCGTCCTCCTCCTTGACTTCTTGAAGGTTGGAGTCGGTCTCCTGGCCGTCGTCTTCTCCCAGCAACGGCTGTCGCCTACGTCTCAGCTACAGTCGTTCGGTTTCCCCAAATAGTCCTCTCTTCCTCAGCTACCCAGTGGCTCTGTCAGCCACTACGCTGCCACAAACTGGTGAATTGCCACAGACGTCAATATACGTCACTGCACGGCTTCACTGCTACTGGCACAGTACCTGACTGGAGCACTTGTTGCTCAAATAACCGTCAATTCCCTCTTCTGGTTCAACACATGAACTAGGGAAGACTTCTCAGAGTACTGGCGGACTTCAGGTGACGCGTAAATCCACGGTAGTGGGAAACAGCTGTCCGACAGATAGGACCACTCGTCGCACGTCCGACCTCTATGACGTGTCGTGTCTGACTGCTGGCGCCAGAGTGGCGCGCGGCCCGGACCCCCTTCCATCGTGACGTCACTTTCGCTAAGGGAAGTTTTCATTGGCTCCCGGTGCCACATTGCTGTCGGTGACCAATCCGGTGCCACTGACGTCACACGGTTTTGGCGGGAGATCAGAGAGGCCGGCGCCATCTTGGCTCCCTAAAGAGCCTAAACCACAGGCCAAAATATTACTATTTCACAAATTTCTCGGCTCTCCGAGAACACTTCACTCTCTCCCATATATCAAATTGTAGCCTGCAACGTAGAGAACGCTTGGGAAAAGCAGACATGACTCTTACTGCAGGCGTGGGAGAATTATAAGGGGGGGAACTCCGTCACAATATATATATATATATATATATATGTATGTCGTACCTAGTAGCCAGAACGCACTTCTCAGCCTACTATGCAAGGCCCGATTTGCTTAATAAGCCAAGTTTTCATGAATAAATGTTTTTTCGACTACCTAACCTAACCTAACTTTTTCGGCTACCTAACCGAACCTAACCTATAAAGACAGGTTAGGTTAGGTTAGGTAGGGTTGGTTAGGTTCGGTCATATATCTACGTTAATTTTAACTCCAATAAAAAAAAGTTGACCTCATACATTATGAAATGGGTAGCTTTATCATTTCATAAGAAAAAAATTAGATAAAATATATTAATTCAGGAAAACTTGGCTTATTAGGCAAATCGGGCCTTGTATAGTAGGCTCAGAAGTGCGTTCTGGCTACTAAGTACGACATATATATATATATATATATATTTATATATATATATATATATGACAATGTCAGACCACGGAGGAAAAATGAAACAGGAATTTCCTTAAGTACTTTCGTATATTAATACATCTTCAGAAGGAGTCTTTCGTATTAATATACGAAAGTACTTAAGGAAATTCCTGTTTCATTTTTCCTCCGTGGTCTGACATTGTCACATTTTTAATCACGTATTTATTTTCGTGATATACACACACACACACACATATATATATATATATATATATATATATATATATATATATATATATATATATATATATATATATATATATATATATATATATATATATATATATATATATATATATATATATATATATATATATATTAGTATATTTTGGTAGCAGTCTTTCCTGTAGACATATATTATTAAATATGACCGAAAAAGTAAGATTAATAATTCTAACACGAATTTTCTCAATCTTTCGTACATTTCTTTTCACTGTTGGAGGTAATTCAAAAATCAATTCTCCAAAATTCATTTTTATTTCTAGTCTGACGTGACACTTGAGCGCGTTTCGTAAAACTTATTACATTTTCAAAGACTTTACACAGAACTGAATTACCTCCTGTTGAATTACCTCCAACAGTGAAACGAAATGTACGAAAGATTGAGAAAATTCGTGTTAGAATTATTAATCTTACTTTTTCGGTCATATTTAATAATATATATATATATATATATATATATATATATATATATATATATATATATATATATATATATATATATATATATATATATATATATATATTTATATATATATATATATGTCGTACCTAGTAGCCAGAACGCACTTTTCAGCCTACTATGCAAGGCCCGATTTGCCTAATAAGCCAAGTTTTCATGAATTAATATATTTTCTCAAATTTTTTTCTTATGAAATGATAAAGCTACCCATTTCATTATGTATGAGTCAATTTTTTTTTATTGGAGTTAAAATTAACATAGATATATGACCGAACCTAACCAACCCTACCTAACCTAACCTAACCTATCTTTATAGGTTAGGTTTGGTTAGGTAGCCGAAAAAGTTAGGTTAGGTTAGGTTAGGTAGGTTAGGTAGTCGGAAAACAATTAATTCATGAAAACTTGGCTTATTAGGCAAATCGGGCCTTGCATAATAGGCTGAGAAGTGCGTTCTGGCTACTAGGTACGACATATATATATATATATATATATATATATATGTCGTACCTAGTAGCCAGAACTCACTTCTCAGCCTACTATGCAAGGCCTGATTTGCCTAATAAGCCTAGTTTTCATGAATTAATGTTTTTTCGACAACCTAACCTACCTAACCTAACCTAACCTAACGTTTTCGGCTACCTAACCTAACCTAACCTATGGAGATAGGTTAGGTTAGGTTAGGTAGGGTTGGTTAGGTTCGGTCATATATCTACGTTAATTTTAACTCCAATAAAAAAAAATTGACCTCATATATAATGAAATGGGTAGCTTTATCATTTCATAAGAAAAAAATTAGAGAAAATATATTAATTCAGTAAAACTTGGCTTATTAGGCAAATCGGGCCTCGCATAGTAGGCTGAGAAGTGAGTTCTGGCTACTAGGTACGACATATATATATATAAATATATATATATATATATATATATATATATATATATATATATATATATATATATATATATATATTTAATATATATATATATATATATATATATATATATATATATATTTATATATATATATATATATATATATATATATATATATTTAATATATATATATATATATATATATATATATATATATATATATATATATATATATATATATATATTTATATATATATATATATATATATATATATATATATATATATATATATATATATATATATATATATATATATATTTAAATAGAGTAACACCTCTAGCTGGAAGAAGGGGGACCCATAGCCTCGGAGGAAACCACGCATAACGCATTAGAGGGAATGTTTAGATCCCCTCCAATACAGTTTCTGTGTGCTTTTCTCCTACCACCCCCTTCCTTTTTTATTTTTTGTGCTTTATTATGCATTTGATGGTTACAAGATATACATGGGTTGATACAAAAATAATATTACAAAAAGGTGCTTAAAGGTTATGGATCTCTTGAAAAACACAACAATGGGAAACATTGATGAATGTCACAGACGGGTTCGATCATTGTTGCAAGTCAAACACTTCTTCGAATTCCTCTGAAGTTGGACTAGTGCCCAAGACGCAACAGGCATTTCCCCTCTGAATCGCAACACTGAGGCGCTGGAACAAGAAACTTTTTGCTCTCTGGTCTTTTGTAGCGCTGATCAATTTGTATATATATATATATATATATATATATATATTATTAAATATGACCGAAAAAGTAAGATTAATAATTCTAACACGAATTTTCTCAATCTTTCGTACATTACGCTTCACTGTTGGAGGTAAATCAAAAATCACTTCTCCAAAATTCATTTTTATTTCTAGTCTGACGCGACACGGGCGCGTTTCGTAAAACTTATTACATTTTCAAAGACTTCACAAATACACAACTGATTAGAACTTACGTATCTCTGCTATTATATCTACATTTGAGTGAGGTGGGAGGGGTGATGTGGCATTAACACAAGACAGAACATGAGGGGATATTAATAGGGTATTAAAAGTATCAACACAAGACAGAACAGAAACAATGGGTATCAATACCCATTGTTTCTGTTCTGTCTTGTGTTGATACTTTTAATACCCTATTAATATCCCCTCATGTTCTGTCTTGTGTTAATGCCACATCACCCCTCCCACCTCACTCAAATGTAGATATAATAGCAGAGATACGTAAGTTCTAATCAGTTGTGTATTTGTGAAGTCTTTGAAAATGTAATAAGTTTTACGAAACGCGCCCGTGTCGCGTCAGACTAGAAATAAAAATGAATTTTGGAGAAGTGATTTTTGATTTACCTCCAACAGTGAAGCGTAATGTACGAAAGATTGAGAAAATTCGTGTTAGAATTATTAATCTTTCTTTTTCGGTCATATTTAATAATATATGTCTACAGGAAAGACTGCTACCAAAATATACTAATATATATATATATATATATATATATATATATATATATATATATATATATATATATATATATATATATATATATATATATATATATATATATATATATATATATATATATGTCGTACCTAATAGCCAGAACGCACTTCTCAGCCTACTATTCACGGCCCGATTTGCCTAATAAGCCAAGTTTTCATGAATTAATGTTTTTTCGTCTACCTAACCTACCTAACCTAACCTAACCTAGCTTTTTTTGGCTACCTAACCTAACCTTACCTATAAATATAGGTTAGGTTAGGTTAGGTAGGGTTGGTTAGGTTCGGTCATATATCTACGTTAATTTTAACTCCAATAAAAAGAAATTGACCTCATACATAGAGAAAAGGGTTGCTTTATCATTTCATAAGAAAAAAAATTATAGTAAATATATTAATTCAGGAAAACTTGGCTTATTAGGCAAATCGGGCCTTGAATAGTAGGCTGAGAAGTGAGTTCTGGCTACTAGGTACGACATATATATATATATATATATATATATATATATATATATATATATATATATATATATATATATATATATATATATATATATGCGAACAAGCCTGAAGCCTGAATCACCTCATTATGTCCGGTCGTGATGGTCAAGTGGATTAAGGCGTCTTGTACATACCAGTTGCGTGGCTCCTGGGAGTATGGGTTCGAGTCACTTCTGGGGTGTGAGTTTTCAGTTATATATATATATATATATATATATATATATATATATATATATATATATATATATATATATATATATATATATATATATATATATGACAATGTCAGACCACGGAGGAAAAATGAAACAGGAAATTTCCTTAAGTACTTTCGTATATTAAATACATCTTCAGAAGATGTATTTAATATACGAAAGTACTTAAGGAAATTTCCTGTTTCATTTTTCCTCCGTGGTCTGACATTGTCACATTCTTAATCACGTGTTTATTTTCGTGATATACACATATATATATATATATATATATATATATATATATATATATATATATATATATATATATATATATTGTGACGGGAAAGTGTTGGAGTGTAGATGTTCGGCAGTCCTCCAATGGCAGGTGTCAATGCCTAGTCACACTTACAAAAAAAAAATTGACTGCTTGCCTGTTTTCTGTCTGTCAGTGGTAAAGTAAGGGAAGACACGCAAAACACAAAGTATGAACAATGAAACTTTAATTAATAAACAAATTATAAACAAAGACAATTCCTTGGCAATGTACAGTGCAAAAGAACAAGTAAAAAAAATATAACATAAATGAATAATAGGGATGATGTTACTTTACAATAATAATAAAGTTAAAGGTGAAAAATAATCAGGTGCTGAGAATATTAGTGCTAGCTGCGAAACATCTAACAGATACACATATATCAGTTAGTTATTCACTGCTTGAGAGCTCAAGGATATTCTGACTTCAATGGCCGGACCAAGCCCAGACATCGACTCAGGTAGAGGGCGCTGAGGTGCAGCGTGCAGGTGTGCAGTCGGCGAGTCACCAATCATGAGCAGGCAGGCTGGGAAGGGTAGTTGGCTGGTTGATTATGAGCCGGCGTGGAGGGAGTGGAGTAGGGGGGTGAGTTTTGGGTACGTTTTGCCTCCTGGTCAAAACGTTTTGTGCTACTGGGAGATGTATCTTGAAGGTAGCATCTTATTCTTGAATAAAAAACGTAACTTCATGTAGAGAAGAGCAGGCTCAATCTCTCTTGAAAGAGATTATCGTCACAACACTCCACTGAAGTCTGCACTTACGGAGGAAGTTACGTCTTCAGGTGGTAGAGTAGTAGGTGCAGTTGCCTCTACCTCATAAACTCTGGTTAGGGCATCTGCTATGATGTTGTCAGAACCTTTGATATAGAAGATCTCCAGGTTGAAATTCTGCAGATATAAAGCCCATCGTAGAAGCCGTTGATTGTTGAATTGGGCTTGCTGCAGGAAGCGTAGGGGATTGTGGTCCGAGTAGATGGTGATAGACCGAGCTCCTTGCAGGTATGATTCAAAGTGCTGCAAGTTCAGGACGATAGAGAGTAGCTCCTTTTCGATCGTGTTGTAATTCTTTTGGTGGGTTTTTAACTTGTAGCTGTAGTAACTAAGAGGTAAAACATCCTCGCCTCGTTGTTGTATCAGGACGCCCCCGATGCCGGTACCACTGGCGTCGACATGGAGGATGAAAGGCTTCGTGATATCTGGAGAGGCGAGAATAGGATTAGAACAGAGCAGGAATTTAAGTTGTTCAAAAGCAATGGTTTGCTGAATGGTCCAATGATACCGTTGCTTGGGCTGGTTAAAGTGATCAATGGTGTCGCCACCGTACTAAAATTTTTCACAAACCTACGGTAGTAGGAGGTAAGACCAAGGAAGCGCAGGAGCTGCTTCCTGGTGCTTTTCACACTAGAGATGCTATACCGATGATGATACTTTTCAAAACGCTTGTGCTCTCTAGAGTGGAGTACTGCTGCACAATGACAGCCCCTTTCAAAGCTGGAGAAATTGCTGACCTAGAGAGCGTGCAGAGATCCTTTACTGCTAGAATCCACTCAGTAAAACATCTAAATTACTAGGACCGACTAAAGAGCCTAAATCTGTACTCCCTTGAGCGCAGGCGGGAGAGATACATAATAATTTACACGTGGAAAATAATTGAGGGGCTGGTCCCAAACCTGCACACAGAAATAGCACCACATGAGACCAGAAGACATGGCAGGATGTGCAGAATACCCCCGTTGAAAAGCAGAGGTGCAACAGGTACTCTGAGAGAGAACTCTATCAACATCAGAGGCCCGAGACTGTTCAACACGCTTCCACTACACATAAGGGGCATAACTGGCAAACCCCTCACAGTGTTCAAGAGAGAACTGGATAAGCACCTTCAAAGGATACCTGATCAACCAGGCTGTGACTCATACGTCAGGCTGCGAGCAGCCGCGTCTAACAGCCTGGTTGATCAGTCCAGCAACCAGGAGGCCTGGTCGACGACCGGGTCGTGGGGACACTAAGCCCCGGAAGCACCTCAAGGTAGGCTGTGGGTAATGCTGGATGGCTTGGGTATGTATGTTTAACGGAGCTATGCTGCCACTCCCCATCTCATGACCAAGATAACGCACTTTACCTTTAGCAAAGGTGGACTTGCCCAAGTTGATGGTGAGGCCGGCTGTCAGGAGCTAGCAAACAATCGTTGCAGCTGGAGCAGATGTTCGCTCCAGGTGTTGGTTGCCACATCGATATCATCCAAGTAGGCGTAGGTGTTATCTAAGCCCTGGATGATGCGATTGACACCTCGCTGGAAGGTGGCCGGGGCATTATATAGTCCAAATGGAAGGCGTTCGTATCTGTAAAGGCCAAAGGGAGTGGTAAAGGCAGATATTTCCTTAGCTCGCTTTGTCAAACATACTTGGTAGTATCCCTTGAGTAAGTCTAATTTAGATAGATATCGAGCATTACCAATGGCGTCAAGGATGTCATCTATTCTAGGTAATGGATAAGCATCCTTGATAGTCACAAGATTCAATTTCCAGTAATCAGTACACAACCTCACTTTACCTTGCGGTTTCGGCACCAAGATGTAGGGTGAGGCCCAAGGGGACTCACAAGGGGTGGCCAGCCCATGATCCAGGAGGTACTGTACCTCAGCACGCATAACTTCCTTTTTGCTCGGGCTGATTCTGTAGAAAGGTTGACGAATCGGCCGGGTGTCAGGGAGTAGCTGGATGTCGTGCTGAACCACATTACACTCCTGTGGATCATCGCTGAACAACTTCTGATGTTCCTTGAAGATTCTGATGAGAGGAGCACTATTACTGTCCTGTAAATAGGTATGAAGATCAGTTAGGATTTCCGAGTTGGAAGGCACTGACTCAGTGTTAGTGCTTTCGGGAGGAGAAGCAGGGAAGGTCTCACTGTGGAGGTATGGACCTTTAAAGGTGGATTATGATACCAACACAGTCGGGGGAGTACCTTGATACTGCTTCAGGAGGTTGACGTGGCACAACTGGGTCTTCCGGCGCCTATCTGGAGTCTCTAGAACGTAGTTGTGATTGTTCCTGCACTCCTTGATGCGGTAAGGTCCTGAAAACTTGTTTTGCAATGGAGAACCTGGGATAGGAAAATATGCCAACACGAAGTCTCCTGGTTTAAATTTCCTTAGTTTGCTGCGTTGGTCGAAATTAGTCTTCATCCTCTCCTGAACTTTCAATAGATTGTCATTAGCAAATTTACGTACTCTCTCTAGAATGTGTTTTAAATTTTGAAGAAACTGGGGCACATTCTGAGGGTCACTGAAGGTGGCATTACGTAGAGAGTCTTTGAAAGCTTTGAGAGGAGTACGGCACTTACGTCCGTAGATCATCTCATAAGGAGATACTCCTAGAGACTCATTGGGGAGACTTCTGAAAATGCACATAATGAGGTCAAGTTGTTTATCCCAGTCCTTCAAGGTTTCATTGCAAAATTTCTTTAGGAGTGCTTTAATAGTCTGATGACTACGTTCAAGAGAACCCTGTGAAACAGGATGATAGGGGCTGGACAGTACCTGTGTGATGTTGAACTCCTCCAGTGTCTTCTTGAAGAGATCACTGGTGAAGTTGGTGCCACAGTCACTTTGAACCTCTCTTGGAAATCCATACTGGGTGAAGATCTTCATTAGTTGTTTCACCACAGTAGCAGCCGTAATGTTCTTTACTGGAACTGCTATGGGGAATCTGGTGGTAGGACACAAGATAGTTAGTATATAGGCGTTGCCAGAACTGGTCCAGGGTAAAGGACCAACACAGTCTATGATGAGTCTGTGGAAAGGTTCCGCAGGCACCTGAATAGGAGTCAATGGGGCCTGGGGAATAGAGATGTTAGGTTTACCTGACATCTGACATATATGACACTGTTGCACGTACTTTTTGACGTCCTTAACCATACCTGGCCAGTAGTAGTCTTGTCTCATTCCGTGGTAGGTTTTGTTAAAACCATAGTGAGAAAGAGCTCCGTGGGCCAGGTGTAGAATATCGGGCCGTAGGCTGGTGGGAACTACTAGTTGTTCGACATTTGCCCAATCGTCGTCCTCCTTCAGCTTACTGGGTCTGTACCTGCGGTAGAGCAACTGATTCTCTAGGAAGAACCCAGGGATACTGTCAGGTCGAGTCTCAGCCTGGAAGAATAATGGTGTTAATGATTGATCCTCCCTCTCTAACTTACGGAACTCCAAACTGGTAAGATTTGGTGGTAGATTCTGAGGGTCTTGAGGGACAGCGGTAGCAGCAGTAGAGTCAGCTGGTTGTGGGTGTGCAGCTTGTGCACGGATGGTTACCGAAACCGGAGGAGAAACTTCATCACTTTCTTGGACCTCTGCTGAAACATACTCAAAGATGGGATTGTCCACTACAGAGTTACACACCTGGGGTTTGTCCATGATGATCAGGTTGGAAGGTTGTAGATCTTCTGCCAAGTCGTTGCCCAGGAGAAGTTGCACTCCAGACATGGGAAAAGGCTTCTCCCTGATGGCGACTTGGACTTCAACGGTCATAAAAGGACAATCCAGGTGGACTCTGGCGAGTGGATACGGAGTGGTAGCAGTGAGGTCAGTGATAAGGACGGTTTCCCCGATGTAGGTGATGTTAGGCACAGCTGATTTCAATATTATGGACTGAAGAGCCGCTGTGTCCCTCAAGATCTTTAATTTGAAACGTTCCTTCGAATCTGTACTGCTGGCAGAGACAGTTCCAGGATACAGGTGTTTGCTGAAGAGAGAAAGATCATTAATAGGAACACCAACATTCATCACAGGCTTACCGGACTTAGGAGGAGTCGGTTTGGGTTTAATTGTTTCATTGCCTTTGTATTGAGCTTTCCCACATCTATCTATGGTATGTCCATAGAGTTTGCAATACTTACAATACAATTAAGAGCTTGCTTGATCTGTACCTACTTTATCATAACTATACCAAGACCTCTTACTGGGAGGTGGTGATGGTGTCAGCCGGTGGATGAGGCTGTAGGTGTTAGCTGATTTCGCACATTTGATGTAGTCGGTTTCTTCTTTATCTGCTAAATATAAACGGGCGAAATGGGAAACACGTCTCAAGAATTCCTCAACTAGCATGAGGTTGATGAGCTCTGAAAATGTAGAGACATGTGCTGCTTCCAGCCATTTCATGAAATATCTTTTCTTGGTATTGGCAAATTCTAGAAAGGTGGTGGTACTTGCCTATAGATGATCACGAAATTTTCGTCTGTAGCTTTCGGTGGAGAGAAGGTAGGCGTCCAACACTGCTTGCTTCAGGGTCTGGTAGTCATTCTCGGACGTTAAGGTACTGAGAGTAACTGCAGCTCTACCTGTGAGATGCACTCTGAGAAGGGTAGACCATTGATCTGCAGGCCAGCTAAGTTTATTAGCTAGGGTCTCAAAAGTGGTAAAAAAGACATCAATCTCTGTCTCAACGAATGGTGGCATTAACTTACTTGCATGGGAGACATTGGCGCTGAGTGTGGTGTGTAGTTTCCAACGTGAGTTCTCTTTGATGACATGTTATAGCCATCTCCGCTTGCTGTTTGCCATGCTCGCGTTGTATCTCCAGGTGGCGTTGTTTTGCTTCAAGCTGTACTCGCTCACACTCACGGAGTAGTGCAGTCTCACGTTCCTGTTCTTCTTTCCTTATTGCAGCTTCTCTTTTCCTCAGTTGTAGAGCTTCTTTTTGTTGTTAGAGGACTTCTTTTGCCAGGGCAGCCTCTCTTTCTTGCTCTTCTTTTCTTATTGCATCTTCTTCTTTCCTGATTTGTAGAGCTTCTTGCTGTTGCTCCCACTCGAGTTTTGCAAGTTCGAGCTTGAGTTTCATAGTTGCCAGATCATGTTTATCTGCAATAGAATAAGTTTCGTGAGTTTCAGAGTCAATCTTCCCTTCATCTAAGAGGTGATCCATTATTAAGTTATGCAATTCATTTTTGTTGGCTCCATGGGGAACATCTAGTTGATACTCGTGTGCAAGAGTTTGTAATTCGATCCTCTTGGCACGACTTAAGGTTCCTATTTCACCTGCTGGATCGTTACGAAAAGCTTGGAGACGAAACATTGTGAAAGATAGCAAATAAATGTACACGAATACTTGTGATATGGTAAGTGTCAGTAACAGGATAACGTGGCAACTGGTAATTATCCTGTGGAATTTAATATTTAACAATTAATGTTAATTTTAGAATGGTAAATGATTAGTCAATCGAAGCTTAGCAAAATTTGTGCTCTGAAAAAAAGCTAATTCTCTACCTAAGTAAATATCATCATCTCTGACCGACGTTTTAGGGGTGCGAATGTCAACTGGTGAAGAGAACTCCTGCTGAGGTCCCAACTCAGCAACGTAGTCCGTGCTAGAGGAACTATGGCCCTCTTTATCCTCCTTCGGTCAGATTGCAGAAGATAGGGTGCTTTGACCCGAAGACAAATCAAAGTACTAGGATACCCAAAATGATGATCTGTCTGAGATTGAGAAATATCATAGGGACAAAAGGTGGAAGACACGAGTAATAACACGGAGGGAGAGATGACCAATTAAGAGAATGACTGAGGCCTACAGTCACCATGTTCTCCAAAGTTATCCAATACTCACTATATGCTACTCTTGGAATGGACAATACACACAGCACCAAATAAATATTAAAAGTAATGAAAATATTGAAAAGCAACTGTATCAAAGCCAAGTACGCTTACCACAAATTGACGTTCTGGTACAAGTACCTGAGTGAAGCTCCTGGACAGGCCCCCATTAAATGTGACGGAAAGTGTTGAAGTGTAGATGTTCGGCAGTCCTCTAATGGCAGGTGTCAATGTCTAGTCACACTTACAAAAAAGAAATAGACTGCTTGCCTGTTTTCTGTCTGTCAGTGGTAAAGTAAGGGAAGACACGCAAAACACAAAGTATGAACAATGAAACTTTAATTAATAAACAAATTATAAACAAAGACAATCCCTTGGCAATGTACAGTGCAAATGAACAAGTCAAAAACAATATAACATAAATGATTAATAGGGATGAAGTTACTCTACAATAATAATAAAGTTAAAGGTGAAAAATAATCAGGTGCTGAGAATATTAGCGCTAGCTGCGAAACATCTAGCAGATACACATATATCAGTTAGTTGTTGACTGCTTGAGAGCAAAAGTATATTCTGACTTTAATGGCTGGACCAAGCCCAGACATCGACTCAGGTAGAGCGCGCTGAGGTGCAGTGTGCAGGCGTGCAGTCGGCGAGTCACAAATCAGGAGCAGGCAGGCTGGGAAGGGTAGTTGGCTGGTTGATGATGAGCCGGCATGGAGGGAGTGAAGGAGGGGGGTGAGTTTTGGGTAAGTTTTGCCTCCTGGTCAAAACGTTTTGTGCTACTGGGAGACGTATCTTGAAGGTAGCATCTTATTCTTGAATAAAAAACGTAACTTCATGTAGAGTAAAGCAGGCTCAATCGCACTTGAAAGAGATTATCATCACAAAATATACATATATATATATATATATATATATATATATATATATATATATATATATATATATATATATGTATATATATATATATATATATATATATATATATATATATATATATATATATATATATATATATATATATGCAGAATAACCACATATGAAAAATAGAAAATGCTTAACGCGTTTTCGGCTAATTCGCCTTCATCAGAGCAAAGTAGAATGAAGATAAGATTGCTGATCAGACCTTTATATCCGCCTGGGCAGATCACCTGACCACAAAAAATAAGTGCAGGATATTTGAAATTGGGAAGAAGTTAAAATACCCAAAATCGATCTTGGATCTTGCGTTTGGTCAAGCAAAAAGGACTTTCTACAAACAGACTACTAAGTCGAAACCAGAACTGAAAAATTCGTTGGTATTACCATATTCTGAGGGTCTAGTAAATCTTGCCCCAGCCCTGAAGAACCTTAATATTAATCTAGTGTTCAAAAATGATAATACAGTTAAGTCCATGTTAATTAAGAACTCGCCCTCGTCTGTAGCAGGTTGTGTGTATTCCATCCCTTGTAATGAGTGTGCATGTGTTTACATCGGCCAGACAGGTAAATCTCTTTCCTTGCGTTTAAAACAGCATTCATACGCTATTCGTACAGCCCAGCAATCCAGTGCATTGTATTTACATTCCAGTTTATGTAATCATTCTATCGACTTCACAGGGGCAAAATGTATTGTTAAAAGTAAGGATTTTGTTGAACGAAACGTGATCGAGTCTGCTCTGATCAAACATTGTAACAACAGCCTTAATGTGAGCCCCGGTATGTACAAGTTGGATCCCTATTTAAGCCTCAATATAGCACGTCAAAACAATATAGCAATCATTTAAACACGTATGGCACTTGGAGATATTAATAGGAGCTGCCTTGTATGGGCCAATAGGCCTTCTGCAGTTACCTTCTTTCTTATAATTCCTTTCCTCCACTTATTTTTGGTGGTCAGGTGATCTGCCCAGGCGGATATAAAGGTCTGATCAGCAATCTTATCTTCATTCTACTTTGCTCTGATGAAGGCGAATTAGCCGAAAACGCGTTAAGCATTTTCTATTTTTCATATGTGGTTATTCTGCATACTTGGATCAGTGTTTTTGTGATCATTGTTGCATATATATATATATATATATATATATATATATATATATATATATATATATATATATATATATATATATATATATATATATATATATATATATATATATATATATATATATATATATATATATATATATATATATATATATGTATATATATATGTATATATATATATATATATATATATATATGTATATATATATATATATATATATATATATATATATATGTATATATATATATATATATATATATATATATATATATATATATATATATATATATATA
Organism: Procambarus clarkii; assembly: GCF_040958095.1. Taxonomy (NCBI): domain Eukaryota; kingdom Metazoa; phylum Arthropoda; class Malacostraca; order Decapoda; family Cambaridae; genus Procambarus; species Procambarus clarkii. The sequence goes on along the minus strand of NW_027189409.1, from coordinate 113,383 downwards.
TATATATATATATATATATATATATATATATATATATATATATATATATATATATATATATATATATATATATATATATATATATTGTGACGGTAACGCGTTGGTGTTCGGCTGTTCAAAAGCTAGAGGTATGGCCTCGTCACATAGAAACAAAGAATAGAAAATCTGGAACTTCGTCTGTGGTAAGGTAATGAGAAGACACACAAAACACAAGTAAATTTAACAATGCGATTTTAATTACGTTAGAAAAGCAAAACATGAATAAAATGGACATACAAATTCGTATAATAAAATCAATCAATCAAAATAATAAGAATAATCAAATGACAAAATGAAAAGTTACGTTAAGACAAGTTAGTAATAACAAGTGGACAATATACAATCAAATAAGAGGTGCAGGAATATTGGCTTTAGGCTACCACCTCTCTTAGTACACGTAAGCCACAGCTTAGTCTACCAAGGAGACGTGTTAACCTGATGATAGCACTGGATATTCTAAGGACTGAGGTCGTGGTGGCCCCAGACATCAAGTAGTGTGGGGGTGGAGTGCAGGTGCAACTGGACCCGCAGCCAATCAGCGATGAGCAGGCGACAAGACAGGTAGTTTGGCGGTTCGAGGTGGAGCAGGTGTTCCTGGCTGCATACGTTTTGCGCTCTGGCAAGCCTTTCTGGTGTAGTTGTCGTTGTTGGACATTTCTTCCATATTAGTTGTATAGGGATGTATGTAGTGACGAACTTTGGAGGGAAGAGCAGGCTCAATCTCTTGAAGGAGATTATCGTCACAACTCTCCCCCGAAGCCTGCGGTTCTGGAAGAAGTACGTCGTTATGTGGTGGAGTAATAGATGGAGTCACTTCTACTTCATAAACTCTGGAGAGATCATCGGCTAAGATGTTGTCGGAATCTTGGTATAGCGTGTCTCCAGGTTGAATTTCTGCAGTTATCAAGCCCATAGTAGAAGACGTTGAGATGAGAAGTGGGCGTGCTGCAGGAGGTGTAGGGTGGTGTGGTCCGTGTTGATGGTAGACCGAGCACTTTTCAGGTGTGGAGTGAAGTGCTGGAGCTTCAGGATGATGAAGAGTAGCTCCTTGCCAATTGTTCCGTAGTACCTTGTAGCAGTAGTCGCTGACAGGTGTATTCTCCTCGCCTCGTTGCTGCATCACGACACCACCAACGTCGGTACCACTGGCGTCGACATGGAGGATGAAGGGCTTATCTGAAGAGGTGAGAGTGGAATTAGAATATGGCAAAGGAGCACTATTAGGGTCCTGAAAATATTTGGGAAGATCATTAAGGATTTCGGAATTAGAAAGCGCTGACTCCTTGTCAGTGCTTTCGGGAGGAGAAGCTGGGAAGGTCTCACTGTGGATGTAGGGTTCTGTGAAGGTAGAGTAATTGATTAGGACAGTGGGAGGAGTACCATTATATTGCTTCAGGAGGTTGACGTGGCACAGCTGGGTCTTCCGCCGCCTATCTTGAGTCTCTATAACGTAGTTGTTGTTATTTCTGCACTCCTTGACGCGGTAGGGTCCTGAAAACCTGTTTTGTAAAGGTGAATCTGGGATAGGGAAGTATGTTAGGACGAAGTCTCCCGGCTTAAATTTTCTTACTTTGCTGGTCTGGTCGTAATGAGTCTTCATCCTCTCCTGGGCTTTCAATAGATTATCATGGGCAAAACGGTGGACTCTCTAGAATGTGTTGAAGGTTTTGAAGAAACTGGGGCACATTCTGATGTTCACTGAAGGTGGCATCTCGGAGAGAGTCTTTGAAAGCCTTAAGGGGAGTACGGCACTTACGGCCGTAGAGCATCTCATAAGGAGATACTCCTAGGGACTCATTGGGAAGACTTCTGTAAATACACATTATAAGGTCGATTTGCTTATCCCAATCCTTAGAGGTTTCACTACAAAACTTTTCCAAGAGTGCTTTGATAGTCTGATGACTACGTTCAAGAGAACCCTGTGAAGCAGGATGATAGGGGCTGGACAATACCTGTTTGATGTTGAACTTCTCCAGTGTCCTTTTGAAGAGATCACTGGTGAAGTTGGTACCACAGTCGCTCTGAATCTCCCTGGGAAATCCGTATTGAGTGAAGATCTTCAATAGATGTTTTACAACTGTAGCAGCCGTGATGTTCTTCACTGGAACTGCTATGGGAAATCTGGTGGTAGGACACAGGATGGTTAAGATATAGGTGTTACCTGAACTGGTCCGAGGTAAAGGACCAACACAGTCTATTATAAGTCTGTGGAAAGGTTCCGCAGGCACCTGTATGGGAATCAGTGGCGCTCTGGGAATGGAGATGTTCGGTTTGCCTGCCATCTGACATGTATGACACTGTTTTACGTACTGTTTGACGCTATTTACCATACCTGGCCAGTAGTAGTCTTGATGAATTCCATGGTAAGTCTTGTTGAATCCGTAGTGGGAGAGTGCTCCGTGGGCCAGGTGTAGAATAGTGGGCCGCAGGCTGGTAGGAATCACAAATTGTTCGATGTTGGCCCAATCGTCCTCCTCCTTCAGTTTACTGGGTCTATATCTGCGGTAGAGCAAGTCGTTCTCTAGGAAGAACCCAGGAATACTGTCGGGTTGAGTCTCAGCCTGAAAAACAATGGTGTTAAAGTAAGATCTTCCCTCTGCAACTTACGGAACTCCAACTTGGTCAGATTCGGGGGTAGTTTCTGAGGGTCTTGAGGGACAGCGGTAGCAGTAGAGTCAGCTGGCTGTGGACGTGCGGCTTGTGCACGGGTGGTCACGAGAACCGGAGGAGAAACTTCATCACTCTCTTGAACCTCTGCTGGAACATACGCTAGAATAGGGTTAATTGGCACAGAGTTACACACCTGGGGTTTGTCCATGACGATCAGGTTGGTCGGTTGCAGGTCTTCTGCCAAGTCGTTGCCTAGGAGAAGTTGCACTCCAGGCATGGGAAAAGGCTTTTCCCTGACGGCGACTTGGACTTCTCCGTTCACATAGGGACAATCCAGGTGGACTCTGGCGAGAGGGTATGGAGTGGTAGCAGTGAGGTCAGTGATGAAGACAGTTTCTCCGGTGTAGGCGATGTTGGGCACAGCCGACTTCAAGATGATCGATTGTAGAGCCGCTGTGTCCCTCAAGATCTTCAAGTTGAAACGTCCCTCCGGATTTGAACCGTTGGCAGAGACAGTTCCAGTATACAGGTGGTTACTGAAAAGAGAAAGATCATTAACATTAACACCAACATTCATCACAGGCTTACCGGACTTAGGAGGAGTTGGTTTGGGTTTCTGTGTGTCAGTGGTTCCCTTGTATTGAGACTTACCACACTTGTCTATGGTATGTCCATAGAGTCTACAATACTTGCAGTACAATTGCGAGCCAGCTTGATCGGTGCTCACTTTCTCGTAACTGTACCACGACTTCTTACTGGAGGATGGTTCGGGTGTCAGCCGGTGGATGAGGCTGTAAGTGTCAGCCGACTTAGCACACTTCAGGTAGTCGGTTTCTTCTTTATCTGCTAAGTATAGACGGACAGGAGGCGGCACACGCCTCAAGAATTCTTCAACTAGCATCAGGTTGACGAGTTCTGTAAAAGTAGAGACATGTGCTGCTTCCAGCCATTTCATAAAATATCTCCGCTTTGTGTTAGCAAACTCGAGGAAGGTAGTGGTACTTGCCTTCAGGTGGTCACGGAATTTTCTTCGATAACTTTCTGTGGAGAGGAGGTAGGCGTCCAACACTGCTTGTTTCAGAGTCTGGTAGTCATTCTCAGACGCCAAAGTACTGAGTGTGACTGCAGCTCTACCTGTAAGATGGACTCTGAGAAGTGTGGCCCATTGGTCGACAGGCCAACTGAGTTGATTAGCAAGGGTTTCAAAGGTGGTGAAAAACACATCAACTTCTGCTTCTACAAAGGATGGCATTAACTTACTTGCATGTGATATATTAAAACTGACGGGAAGATTGGCAGTAGCTTGCTGGCGTTGAGCGAGGTGTGAAATTTCCAACGTGTATTCTCGTTGACGACACTCTAGAGCCAGAGTCGCTTGTTGCTTGTCATGTTCGCGTTGCATCTCCAACTCGCGTCGTTTTGTTTCGAGCTGTACTCGTTCCCGCTCCTGGAGTAGTGCAACCTCACGTTCCTGAAGGGCGATGTCACGTTCTTGCTCTTCCTTCCTCAAGACAGCCTCACGTTCTTTGAGGGCGATTTCACGTTCTTGCTCTTCCCTTCGTATGGCAGCCGCTTCTTTTTGCTGCTCACGTTCAATCTTGGCCAACTCTAGTTTGAGTTTCATCGTTGCCAAATCAGTTTTATCTGCAATATAGTAAGTTTCATGAGTTTCAGAGTCTATCTTACCTTGCTCTAAGAAATGATCCAGCAACAGGTTGTGTATTTCACTCTTGTTGGCTTGGTAGGGAACTGTTAGTTGATACTCATGTGCAAGAGTTTGTAATTCAGTCTTCTTGGCATGACTTAAAGTCCCTATTGCACCTGCTGGATCTGCACGGAAAGCTTAGAGACGAAACATGGTGAAATTAGCAAATAAATGTACAACGAATATACAGTTATAGTGAATGTCAGAAACAGGACAACGTGGCAACTGGTACCTATCCTGTGGAATCTTTAACAATTAAAGTTAAGTACAAGATGTTAAATGATTAATTTAAATCAAGGGTGCAGGAAATCTTGTACCCGGTACTCATGTAAGAGGATAAGGGCAAGAAAATCCTACTAACAAATGAAACAGAGTTTCGAAAACAAATGAAACAGTTAATTGCCTCAAAAGTAAAATTGGGAGTCCAAGGATGTAGGCATACCTTGCCGAGTCTCTATAGGACATAAAGCAAGTTTTTCCTACTGAAATTAATATGATACTTACAGAATTAGCGAACTTTTGTGCTCTGAAAAAGTAAGCTAATTCCCTACCGTTGTATGTATTATCATCTCTGACTGACGTGTAGGGGTGCGAGGTGTCAACTGGTGACGAGAACTGCTGCTGAGGTCCCAATTCAGCAACTAAAGTTCGAGCTAGAGGAACTATGGCCCTCTTTGTCCTCCTACAGTCAGATTACAGAAGATTAGGTGCACTTGACCTGGGGCAGACCACAGTACCAGGGTACCAATATGATGATCTGTCAAAAATGAGAAATATCCAAGGGACAAAGATGGTAAGCACGAGTAATAACACGGAGGGAGAGATGACCAATTAAGAGTATGACTGCGGCCTACAGTCACCACGTAATCCAAAGTTGTCTCACCTTCACCATATGCTAGTCTCGTAATGCACAATACACCGCACCATATAAAAAATGAAATTGAATATGAAAAATAGTAAAAGCTACGTTAACAAAGTTAAATACGCTTACCATAAATTACTACTGGCACCAGTACCTGAGTGAAGCTCCTAGGACAGGGCCCCCACTTAATATGTGACGGTAACGCGTTGGTGTTCGGCTGTTCAAAAGCTAGGGGTATGGCCTAGTCACATAGAAACAAAAAATAGAAAATCTGGAACTTCGTCTGTGGTAAGGTAATGAGAAGACACACAAAACACAAGTAAATTTAACAATGCGATTTTAATTACGTTAGAAAAGCAAAACATGAATAAAATGGACATACAGATTCGTATAATAAAATCAATCAATCAAAATAATAAGAATAATCAAATGACAAAATGAAAAGTTACGTTAAGACAAGTGAGTAATAACAAGTGGACAATATACAATCAAATAAGAGGTGCAGGAATATTGGCTTTAAGCTACCACCTCTCTTAGTACACGTAAGCCACAGCTTAGTCTACCAAGGAGATGTGTTAACCTGATGAAAGCACTGGATATTCCAAGGACTGAGGTCGTGGTGGCCCCAGACATCAAGTAGTGTGGGGGTGGAGTGCAGGTGCAACTGGACCCGCAGCCAATCAGCGATGAGCAGGCGACAAGACAGGTAGTTTGGCGGTTCGAGGTGGAGCAGGTGTTCCAGGCTGCATACGTTTTGCGCTCTGGCAAACCTTTCTGGTGTAGTTGTCGTTGTTGGACATTTCTTCCATATTAGTTGTATAGGGATGTATGTAGTGACGAACTTTGGAGGGAAGAGCAGCCTCAATCTCTTGAAGGAGATTATCGTCACAATATATATATATATATATTTATATATATATATATATATATATATATATATATATATATATATATATATATATATATATATATATATATATATATTGGTAGCAGTCTTTCCTGTAGACATATATTATTAAATATGACTGAAAAAGTAAGCTTAATAATTCTAACTCACCAGACACAAAGCAGAACGCTTTAAAAGAGACCAACGTCGTCTATGCCTTCAAATGCCCACTTGGGGACTGTAAGCTCCAAAAAATCCAGTATATAGGCAAGACAACAACATCTCTTTCTAAGTGTTACTTCAAACCATACTTCAAAGCCATAAGAGAGGTAGGAATTCTGGGGTATTTAACCAACCAGAACTCCAATCCTCTCCCAGTATTGGCCAGTGCTCGAGTCCCCTGGTGGGTTGAATGTTTAAAAAGTTATAAACTTCAGCTACTGGAATAGGGTAGTCTGTGCATTAAGCATTTGGCACTGAGTTTTCCCATATAACAGGAACCGATGAAAGAGCATTAGAGGTCCCACACTATCTCATTGCCTGGGAGAGGATTGGAGTTCTGGTTGGTTAAATACCCCAGAATTCCTACCTCTCTTATGGCTTTGAAGTATGGTGTAGTGGATACAGCATGCAACTGCCACCTTGCAGGCCAGTGTTCGAGTCCCCTGGTTGGTTGAGTGTCTAAAAAGTTATAAACTTCAGCTACTAAATATATATATATATATATATATATATATATATATATATATATATATATATATATATATATATATATATATATATATATATATATATATATATATATATATATATATATATATATATATATATGTCGTACCTAGTAGCCAGAATGCACTTCTCAGCCTACTATGCAAGGCCCGATTTGCCTAATAAGCCAAGTTTTCATGAATTAATGTTTTCTTGACTACCTAACCTACCTAACCTAACCTAACCTAACTTTTTCTGCTACCTAACCAAACCTAACCTATAAAGATAGGTTAGGTAGGGTTGGTTAGGTTCGGTCATATATCTATGTTAATTTTAACTCCAATAAAACAAAATTGACTTCATACATAATGAAATGGGTAGCTTTATCATTTCATAAGAAAAAAATTAGAGAAAATATATTAATTCAGGAAAACTTGGCTTATTAGGCAAATCTGGCCTTGCATAGTAGGCTGAGAAGTGCATTCTGGCTACTAGGTACGACATATATATATATATATATATATATATATATATATATATATATATATATATATATATATATATATATATATATATATATATATATATATATATATATTGTGACGGTGTTCCCCCCCCCCTTATATTTCTCCCACACCTGCTGTAAGAGTCATGTCCACTTTACCCTAGCGTTCTCTACGTCGCAGGCATCAGTTTGATATATGTGGGAGGATGTAGTGTTCTCGGAGTGCCGAGAAATTTATCAAAGAAGAGTATTTTGGCCTGTGGTTTAGGCCCTTTAAGAAGCCAATATGGCGCTGCCTCTTCTGTTTTCCCGCCAAAACTGTGTGACGTCAGTGACACCGGATTGGTCACCGACAGCGATGTGGCACAGGGAGCCAATGAAAACCTCCCATGGCGAATGTGACGTCACGAAGGAAGGGGGGGTCCGGTCAGAGCGCCATGGCGGCGCCATCAGTCTGACATGACACGTCAAGGTGATTGGACGTGCGAAGATTGGTCCTGTCAGTTTGACAGTTGTTTCCCGCTCCCGTGGATTTTACGCGTCACCCGAAATCTGCCAGTACTCTGTGAGGTCTTCCTTCGTTCATGTGTTGGACCAGAGAGGGAATCGAAGGGATATTGAGCAACAAGTGCTCTAGGACAGGTGCTGTGCAAGAAGAAGTGAAGTCTGTGCAGTGACGTATGCGACGTCTGAGGCAGTTCACCCGTTTGTGATGGCGTAGTGGCTGAACCGAGCCACCGGGAAGCAGTGGAAGAAGAAAACTATTCGGGAATCCGAACGACTGCAGCCGAGACGTAGGCGGGCAGCCGTAGCTGGGAGGTGAAGTTGACGGCCGAGAGACCAACTCTAACCCTACAAGAAGTCGAGGAGGAGCACGGACCTGCAGTGAAAAGGCACGGAGACTACGCGCTTATGGTGGGACGTTGATTGAGTTCCTGGAGGACATGACAGTGTGTGTGTGGGGGCGTTCCCTACACGAGGCAGGAGCCAGGACCAGGAGCTACAACTCAACTCTCACCGGAGGATAGGTGGAAGTAGGTGATTCTAGTTTCCCTCCCAATTCCCCTTTAGTCAGCTATATTATTTAGCCAGAGTATTTTGTATGTCGTGAGCAAGGCTCACCTATGTCATAGTAAGGCACAAGTGTGCAGTGGGGCTACATAGAGTACCCACGATATTTATGATTATTATTGGTGTGTACAGGCACCCGGAGTAATTGATGAAGTTACTGTGTGGATAATGTCTTTAATGAGACTTTAATACGATCATTTAGTGAGAGAATATATATATAATTATGCCAGTATTTGGGAGTTAGGCTTTGTGCCCAGTAACTATGTTATTATCATTATAAATGTCTATGACTCATCCATATACATATATATGTCTATGCTCGTGTATTGAATAATCATTCATGTGTGCAGTGATTAATTGTGTTATCGCTCACGAAAGGAATTACTGAGAACTCCATTGATATATACTTGCATACCTTATCATTAAATGAAGGGCAGTGTGTAATACCATGACGGTGAATTATTGTCACCTTTAATATAGAAATGTTTGATTGAGCCCAAGATCAGTGTAGCGAAGTATTTATGTGCTATTGTCGCAAATATTGTGTGTTCGAACTTCTAGTGATCTTTGAGAACTTAGAGAAACAGAGCGCGTGACGCCAGGGAAACAAGCAATAAACATTCGCGCGGGGGGAGTCGCCCAGCTGGTTTTAACAGTGACGTGAGGGGGAGCATTGCCAGCTTGGCGAGTTCATATTATATGTGGGAACGAGCGTCTCCCGCCTGAAACAGCTGTTTGCTTATTGATATAATCTTGTGATGTCTTTGAATGAGTTTTAAGTAAAATACAAAGTACATTGGTGTTTATATCATCCCCTCCATATTTCTTGTGACTATATAATACCTGAAAGCAGAGAGCAATAGAAATAAATACCTGCCTGATATCAGACCTATTGAGTGTGTTCTTGCCACTGTTACCACAATTCAACAAAACCACTGACGTGTTACTGGACACCGAAAACACCAGTTGGCGACCTTGTGGTTAGTCGTAGAGCCCATTGTTGGGGCGGGCATACAACAGTTAAGTGAACAAGTTGTGTTCCCACTCCTTCTCGATCAGAGGCCGGTTGGGATTGACTGGGATACCCTCCTGGCGTACAGTGGCGCCGCGAGGATAGAGTGAAGACCCGCAGGGCTACGGTGAGTGACCTTGAGTGTACTGTTGCTCGCCGAGTAAACCCCGACATTGGCGACCTTGCCAGGATCACGATCGAAATAAAGGTTGCAGTTGTGGTACTTGGCAGTGGTATTAGATATCAGGTACAGGTTATTACTCATAGCACAAGATGGAGGATGATAAAGTAACAAGGTTCATTGACACTAGAGATGGGCAGGTGCTGGAGGAGTGCACCAAGGCACAGTTACAGTCAATAGCAGACCATTTTGGGATAAAGTTGAAATCTTCCAGAGTGGGAGAGAGAAGACTGGAGATAATGGCACAGCTCAGAGCACGAGATGAAGCTTTGGGGGAGGAACGGCCACAAACTCCTGCCAGTATGGGAGAACACCTGAGCATTGGTGGGAGTAGCAGGGGATCCAGCGTCAGCAGGCACAGCGTTAAGCTGGAGATAATGAAGCTGCAGCTGGAAGCACAACTGAAGCGGGAAGAGCGAGAAGCAGAAGCGCAGCTGAGAAGAGAAGAAGCACACCTGCGCAGGGAAGAACAGGAGCGAGAAGCACAGCTGAAGCGTGAGGAGCGAGAGGCACAGCAGAGCAAAGAAGAGTGAGAGGCAGAAGCACAGCAGCGCAAGGAAGAGCGAGAGGCACAGCAGCGCAAAGAAGAGCGAGAAGCAGAAGCACAGCAGTGCAAGGAAGAGCGAGAGACACAGCAGCGCAGAGACGAGCTAGAAGCTAGAATGAGACAGCAGGAGATAGAAGCTAACAAGGATGTGGAGCTGAGGCGAGCTGAGCTAGGGCTAGCTCCCCCTGCTCCTCCACAGCAGGAGGACCGCCGAGTGAGGGAGCAAGATTTGCCGGTCTTTGTGCCAAATGAAGCTGAAGGTTTCTTCGACCACTTCGAAAGGGTTGCTACTTTGAAGAGGTGGCCGAGGGCGGAGTGGGCGGAGCTGGTTCAGGGTAGGCTCACCGGTGAAGCTCGTGAAGCCTACAATATGTTTTGACCTCCAAGAGTGCACCAACTACGATGCTGTAAAGAGAGCTGTGCTCCATTCTTTCAAGCTCACGTCGGAATGTTACAGGAAGAGATTCAGGGAATGTACCCGTTCGCCAGGAAAATCTTATGCGGAGACGGCGAGGGACATGGAGAGAAAGTTCCTTAAGTGGCTGGACTCTGAAGGAGCGAGGTCGGCTGAAGAGGTCAAGAGGCTTATGGTCATGGAGAAGTTTATGTTCGTGCTCTCTCCTGAGATCAGGGTTAGAGTAAAGGAGGCGGACATTAAGGACCTGAGGGCCGCAGCCGACAGAGCCGACATGCTGGAAGAAGCCTTACGCCCGCGTAGAGAGGGACAGCACCTACCGCCCGTATACTCCGGAAATGGTAGAAATTATAGGAGGACGGACGGATGGAGGACAGGAGCAAGTTCTCCCAAGTCCCACCTCTCGAGTGGCGACAACAGAGGCTCGAAGAGTGCTGTGGAGCCGGTAAAGAAGTACCAAGCTGAGAGCTCAGGAGCTGTTGCTGCGACGAAGGAGTCGACGGATGGTACGAGGAAGACACACGGAGTGACGGCCTCTGGAGGCGGTGCCAGGGCGAGCAGTGGTGGATGGTCTCCGACGAGGAAGATCCGCTGCTACAACTGCGGATTATTCGGACGCGTCGTGCGGGAATGCAAACGCCCTAAACAGCGGGGGAACGTTGCTTTCGTGAGGGTCGAGGACCAGATGACCGAGAGGGTGCGGGATGAACCCGTACTGAGTGGGGAGAAAAGAGTTCATCCATTCGTGAGTGAGGGAACCGTAAGGATGGGGGACGCAGACCCCATCCCGGTGAAGATATTAGTAGACACTGGGGCAGATTTTACCCTGGTGAGCGAAACCCTGTTCCCCGAGGGTTACGAGAGTACCAGTGTGGGGGTGGCAAGTGTGACCACTGTGGGAGGCCCAGTGAGGATGCCCCTACACCAGGTGACTCTGAATTCTGATTATGGCTGCCAGACCCTAGTGGTGGGGGTCTGTGCATTAATGCCCAAGATGGAGGCACAAGTCATCTTGGGAAATGACGCATGTGGAGGATATGTCCTCCCGAATCTCGTGAAGGGCGAGGAGTGCCTAGAGCACTATAGGGAGACGGGCGGAGTGCTAGACACCTGTGGGGACGAGAAAGGAATCGCCACGGTGGCGTTCCCGGTTTGTGCTGTGATGCCGAGACAGCGCGAAGGACATGGAGGGTGTGGATCTGATGGGGCTGAGGAGACGTCCGACAGCCTGGGAATCGATCACCTCTTCTTGGGACCCGGAGAACGAGCGGAGGGCGAAGGCAGCCCGAATGGTGAGTTGCAGGTGACCCTCACCAGTTCTCTTGGGGTAGACCACACTCGTCTTTGCAGCAAATGGAGTTCCCCGAATTAATTCGTGAGGCCAAAGGAGGACGTGTTGGCCCTGAGAGGGCCACTCATTTTTACATACAGGACGGCATGCTGATGAGACAATGGAGGCCTGTGAGGATGAAGCCCGGAGAAGAGTCTCTAGGTACGAGGCACCAGGTAGTGCTGCCGGCCCAGTGCAGAGCGGCAGTGTTAGACATATCACATTCTGTGGACTCTGCAGGTCACCTGGGGGTGACCAAGACGCTTCGAAAGATCAGGGATCATTTCTACTGGCCAGGTATGGACGCCGACGTGAGGCGTTATTGTAAGACGAGCTTACCGTGCCAGAGGGCATTGAAGAGCCAACCCGCAATACCGAAGGCGCCGTTGGTCCCTGTTCCGGCGTTTGGGCGTGCATTCGAGCGTCTGTTGGTCGACGGGGTAGGTCCCTTGCCATGGACGAAACGAGGGAATACCTACCTGATGACGATCATGTGTGCGTCCACCAGATTTCCAGAAGCCGTCCCGATGCGACGTTTGACGTCGAAAGGAGTAGCCAGGCAACTACAACGATTTTTCTCTTGGGTGGGGATGCCCAGAGAAATTCAGACAGACTGTGGAAGTATATTCCAGACTAAGTGGTTCCGACAGACGGTGACAGGTTGGGGAGTGACTCAGATTCGGTCGTCGCCCTACCGACCGCAGTCGCAAGGGGCGATCGAAAGGTTTCACTCCACCTTGAAGACTGTTCTGAGAGTGTTCTGCGCAGAACAGGGGGCTGAGTGGGATGAGGCAGTATACCCCGCGTTGTTTGCCATATGTAACGCGGTGGTAGAATCGTTAGGTTTCTCACCTTTCCAGCTGATGTATTGACACGAGGTGCGAAGTCCTCTGTCCATGCTGAAGGAACAATGGACACCGGGAGTGACCGTGGGAACGGTCAATGAATATGTTCAAAGGTTCAAGGATCGTCTCTCTCTAGCAAAGGAACTAGCTGGGAAACATCTGAAGGAGGCGCAGCGTAAGATTTCGGAGTGGTACAACAAGAGAGCTACGCCGAGGGTGTTCTAGGTTGGGTCCCAGGTGATGGTATTGCTGCCGGGGAAAAGTAGGGTGACCGAGTCGCGGTTCGAGGGACCATACCAGGTGCTACGGCGGTTGGGTCCTGTATCATATGAAATCGGGAAGCCGGATAGACCCCACAAGAAACAGGCGTGTCATGTAGACCGCCTGAAGCCTTTCTTCCCTGTGGAAGGAGGAGCCGCCGTGCAGGACGGGACGGTGACCCGAGACCCCCAGCAGAAGACGATTTTGTGCATGCAGGTGGACCAGGAACTTCCAGAGGAGGAAGGAAAGTGGTCCAGGGCGGACGGCACCCGTCTCACCAACACTGAGAGTCTGGCGAAGATCGAGGACAAGCTACTACACCTGGAAGGGCAACAGAGCGCGGACCTGACGAACCTACTGAGGGAGAATGCCTCTCTCTTTACCGACGTGCCCCGACGACACAAGAGTGTAACGCACGAGGTGGAGGTGAGGGACGCCAGGCCCGTCAAGCAGAGCGCGTATAGGGTGAGCCCGGAGAAGCGAGAGCTGATGAGGAAGGAGGTGGAGTATCTCCTTGAGAACGACCTTGCGGAGCCCAGTAAAAGTGAGTGGAGTTCCCCATGCTTGTTGGTGAAGAAAAGCGATGGTACCTTCCGCTTTTGTACAGACTACAGGAGGGTGAACTCCATCACTGTGGCAGATTCTCACCCCATGCCAAGAGTGAGCGATTGCATCGACCAGGTGGGCGGTGCAAGGCACGTATCCAAGGTCGATCTGCTCAAGGGGTACTACCAGATCTCTTTGACTCCTGAGGCCAGGAAAATATCAGCTTTCGCAACTCCTGACGGGCTGTACCAATACAAGGTGTTACCCTTTGGAATGAAAAACAGCGGTAGCTGTTTCCAGCGCATGATGAATGAGTTGCTAAGGGGTGCCGAAGGCTGCACAGTATACATCGATGACAACGTCGTGTACGCCGACGATTGGAAGACGCACCTGGAGAGACTCAAGGAATTGTTTAGAAGGCTAGAGGAGGCTAACTTGACTGTAAATTTGGCCAAGAGCGAGTTTGGGAAGGCCCACTTAGAGTACCTTGGTTTCGTCATCGGCCAAGGTGAAGTCACCCCTGTAGATCACAAAGTATCAGCCATTAAGGAATACCCCATGCCCAGAAAGCGTAAGGAGTTGTTAAGGTATCTCGGGATGATAGGGTACTACCGTGGGTTCTGCAGAAATTTTTCCACGGTAGCGCATCCCCTGACCGAGCTACTCTCCAAGAATGTGCGATGGAGATGGGGAGAGGCCTGCCAAGAGTCTTTTGAGAAGACCAAGAAACTGTTGACGAAGGCCCCGGTATTAATATCCCCAGATTTCTCAGCCGGATTCATCCTGTACGTAGACGCCAGCGACGTTGTGATAGGGGCCATGTTGGCTCAAGAGAGGAGTGAGATACATAGGCCAGTAGCTTTCTACTCTAAGAAGTTTGTGAAGTACCAGCGGGCCTATAGTACCGTTGAGAAAGAGGCATTGGCGCTAGTTATGGCCCTGAAGCACTTCGATGTGTACGTGGGAGGAGGGGCGAGACCTGTTCTGGTGTTCACAGATCACAACCCTCTCACCTTTTTGTACAAAATGAGGAACTCCAACCAACGTCTGACGAGGTGGGCGTTGCTACTGCAAGAGTACCGGCTGGACATGAAGCACATCAGGGGGAAGGACAACGTGGTTGCAGATGCCCTGTCCCGTATACACTAACCAGACATGACTCTTATTTTAAGGGGAGGGGTATGTGACGGTGTTCCCCCCCTTATATTTCTCCCACCCCTGCTGTAAGAGTCATGTCCACTTTACCCTAGCGTTCTCTACGTCGCAGGCATCAGTTTGATATATGTGGGAGGATGTAGTGTTCTCGGAGTGCCGAGAAATTTATCAAAGAAGAGTATTTTGGCCTGTGGTTTAGGCCCTTTAGGAAGCCAATAAGGCTCTTCTGTTTTCCCGCCAAAACTGTGTGACGTCAGTGACACCGGATTGGTCACCGACAGCGATGTGGCACAGGGAGCCAATGAAAACCTCCCATGGCGAATGTGACGTCACGAAGGAAGGGGGGGTCCGGTCAGAGCGCCACGGCGGCGCCATCAGTCTGACATGACACGTCAAGGTGGTTGGACATGCGAAGATTGGTCCTGTCAGTTTGACAGTTGTTTCCCGCTCCCGTGGATTTTACGCGTCACCCGAAGTCTGCCAGTACTCTGTGAGGTCTTCCTTCGTTCATGTGTTGGACCAGAGAGGGAATCAATGGGATATTGAGCAATAAGTGCTCTAGGACAGGTACTGTGCAAGAAGAAGTGAAGTCTGTGCAGTGACGTATGCGACGTCTGAGGCAGTTCACCCGTTTGTGACGGCGTAGTGGCTGAACCGAGCCACTGGGAAGCAGTGGAAGAAGAAAACTATTCGGGAATCCGAACGACTGCAGCCGAGATGTAGGCGGGCAGCCGTAGCTGGGAGGAGAAGTTGACGGCCGGGAGACCGACTCCAACACTACAAGAAGTCGAGGAGGAGCACGGACCTGCAGTGAAAAGGCACGGAGACGACGCGCTTATGGTGGGACGTTGATTGAGTTCTTGGAGGACACGACAGTGTGTGTGTGGGGGCGTTCCCTACACGAGGCAGGAGCCAGGACCAGGAGCTACAACTCAACTCTCACCGGAGGATAGGTGGAAGTAGGTGATTCTAGTTTCCCTCCCAATTCCCCTTTAGTCAGCTATATTATTTAGTCAGAGTATTTTGTATGTCGTGAGCAAGGCTCACCTATGTCACAGTAAGGCACAAGTGTGCAGTGGGGCTACACAGAGTACCCACGATATTTATGATTATTATTGGTGTGTACAGGCACCCGGAGTAATTGATGAAGTTACTGTGTGGATAATGTTTTTAATGAGACTTTAATACGATCATTTAGTGAGAGAATATATATATAATTATGCCAGTATTTGGGAGTTAGGCTATGTGCCCAGTAACTATGTTATTATCATTATAAATGTCTATGACTCATCCATATACATATATATGTCTATGCTCGTGTATTGAATAATCATTCATGTGTGCAGTGATTAATTGTGTTATCGCCCACGAAAGGAATTACTGAGAACTCCAGTGATATATACTTGCATACGTTATCATGAAATGAAGGGCAGTGTGTAATACCATGACGGTGAATTATTATCACCTTTATTATAGGTGATAATAGGCTTTATTATATTTAGCTTTATTATAATAGGCTTTCTACAAACACTTCTATTCAATATCCATTTTTCGTGTTCTGTCTTGTGTTGATGAAATTAATACCCTATTAATACTCTTGTTCTGTCTTGTGTTGATGAAATTAATACCCTATTAATACCACACTTTGTTCTGTCTTGTGTTAATGCCACATCACCCCTTCCACCTCACTCAAATGTAGATATAAAATCGGAGTTACGTAAGTTCTATTCAGTTGTGTATTTGTGAACTAAAGTCGTTGAAAATGTAATAAGTTTTACGAAACGCGCCCGTGTCGCGTCAGACTAGAAATAAAAATGAATTTTGGAGAATCGATTTTTGATTTACCTCCAACAGTGAAGCGTAATGTACGAAAGATTGAGAAAATTCGTGTTAGAATTATTAATCTTACTTTTTCGGTCATATTTAATAATATATGTCTACAGGAAAGACTGCTACCAAAATATACTAATATATATATATATATATATATATATATATATATATATATATATATAGTAGTAGTAGGCATCCTTCAGTCTCGGGAGACTATGGAGTTGCGCCCTAGTTGTCAATCCTGGTACAGCGTCTGGTGTGACTGATGAGGCCAATCCGAGAGTGGCAGTCCATCCCACACCGAGCACAAACGAAGTCCGATTCTGGTCTGTCTTCCTGGTTACCGGCTTTCCTTCTCTGTCTCTTTGCCTCCGATTCCTTGGCAAGTGACTCCTCGAACTTGGAGAGACCTCGTTGAACAGACTGCCTCCAGGCTGAACGGTCTGTAGCCAGTGTCTCCCATATAGCAAGATCGACGTCCATGGCTTTCAGGTCCCTTTTGCATACGTCTTTGTACCGTAGCTGGGGCTTGCCTACTGGACGCTTTCCCTGCCTCAGCTCTCCATACAGGAGATCCTTGGGGATCCTGCCGTCGCCCATTCGCACAACGTGCCCGAGCCAGCGCATTCGTCTCTGTTTCAGCATTGTGTACATGCTGGTGATTCTTGCTCTCCCCAAGACGTTGTTGTTTGTCACCTTGTCCTGCCAGGTGATGTCCAAGATGTGTCGAAGGCAGCGCAAGTGGTAGGCATTCAGCCGTCTTTCCTGACGGGCGCGGAGTGTCCAAGACTCACTGCCATAAAGGAGAGTGCTCAGGACACAGGATCTGTAAACCTGAATCTTAGTATACTCAGTTAGCCTATTGTTGGCCCACACTCTCTTTGTCAGTTTGGACATGGTAGTAGATGCCTTACCGATGCGTTTGTTTAGCTCCGTATCAAGAGAGAGGGAGTCAGAGATTGTGGAGCCCAGGTACACGAAGTCGTGAACAACTTCCAGTTTGGAATCAGAGATGCCGATGTCAGGTGGGGAGTCCACTCCTTGTCCCATGACTTGTGTTTTCTTCAGACTGATGGTGAGTCCGAAAGCCTGAGAGGCCTCGCTGAAGCGGGTTATGAGCCGTTGGAGGTCTTCAGCTGAGTGGGCAGTGACTGCTGCGTCGTCGGCAAAGAGGAAGTCGCGCAGACACCTCAGCCGAACCTTTGTCTTGGCTCTCAGCCTGGCGAGGTTAAAGAGCTTCCCATCCGACCTGGTCCGGAGGTAAATGCCTTCCGTGACAGATCCGAAGGCGTGCCGCAGCATAACTGCGAAGAAAATCCCGAATAGGGTTGGAGCCAGTACGCAGCCCTGCTTTACTCCACTTCGGATGTCAAAGGCGCCTGATGTTAGGCCATCAAAGACCACGGTGCCCCTC
Organism: Procambarus clarkii; assembly: GCF_040958095.1. Taxonomy (NCBI): domain Eukaryota; kingdom Metazoa; phylum Arthropoda; class Malacostraca; order Decapoda; family Cambaridae; genus Procambarus; species Procambarus clarkii. The sequence goes on along the minus strand of NW_027189409.1, from coordinate 95,458 downwards.
ATGTTCTCATGGAAAGATCTGATGATGCTGAGGAGCCTGGGTGGGCATCCGATCTTGGGGAGGATCTTGAACAGGCCATCCCTGCTGACGAGGTCGAAGGCCTTCGTCAGGTCTATGAAGGCTACAAAGAGTGGCTGCTTCTGTTCCCTGCATTTCTCCTGCAGTTGTCTGAGGGAAAAGACCATGTCGATGGTGGACCTGCCAGCTCTGAATCCACATTGTGATTCTGGATAAACTCTCTCTGCAAGTACTTGGAGCCTCTTCAATGCGACTCGAGCAAACAGCTTTCCGACAATACTGAGGAGGGAGATTCCACGGTAGTTGTTGCAGTCGCCCCTGTCACCTTTATTCTTATACAGTGTGACGATGTTGGCATCCCTCATGTCCTGTGGCACCTCTCCTTCTTCCCAGCAGAGGCAGAGAATTTCGTGCAGCTCCATGAGCAGGCTACCTCTGCAGCACTTCAAGGTCTCAGCAGGAATGCCATCTTTGCCAGGAGCTTTACCAGAAGCAAGGGAGTCTAGGTCTAGGGAGTATATATATATATATATATATATATATATATATATATATATATATATATATATATATATATGCGAACAAGCCTGAAGCCTGAATCACCTCATTATGTCCGGTCGTGATGGTCAAGTGGATTAAGGCGTCTTGTACATACCAGTTGCGTGGCTCCTGGGAGTATGGGTTCGAGTCACTTCTGGGGTGTGAGTTTTCAGTTATATATATATATATATATATATATATATATATATATATATATATATATATATATATATATAAAAATATATATATATATATATATATATATATATATTTATATATATATATATATATAAATATATATATATATATATATATATATATATATATATATGTATATAATATATATATATATATAATATATATATATATATATATATATATATATATATATATATATATATATATATATATATATATATATATATATATATATATATATATATATATATATATATATATATATATATGACCGAAAAAGTAAGATTAATAATTCTAACATGAATTTTCTCAATGTTTCTTACATTTTTCTTCACTGTTGATGGTAACTGAAAAATCAATTCTCCAAAATTCAATTTTATTTCTAGTCTGATGCAACACTTGAGCGCGTTTCGTAGAACTTATTACAATACCAAAGACTTTAGTGTACACACATACAACTATAACTGAACAGAGATTAAGCATCTTCGATTTTTTATACCTGCATTTGGGTGAGGTGATATGTTACAACACTTTTGGATAAGGTGAAAACAAACTTTCAACACGAAACAGAACACGAAACAATGGGTATAATATTTTGTAAGTTAAAGGGAAGAATGGAAGTAACTGCAGAGGGCCTTTTGGTCCATATTTCTTGATGCTTCTATATATATATATATATATATATATATATATATATATATATATATATATATATATATATATATATATATATATATATATATATATATATATATATATATATATATATATATATATATATATATATATATATATTTTATATATATATATATATATATATATATATATTATATATATATATATATTATATACATATATATATATATATATATATATATATATATATATATATATATATATATATATATATATATATATATATATATTTATATATATATATATAAATATATATATATATATATATATATATATATATATTTATATTTATATATATATATATTTATATATGTATATATATATATATATATATATATATATATATATATATATATATATATATATATATATTTATATATATTTATATATATATATATATATATATATATATATATTGTTGGGGGTTTCACCTCTCTATTATTCTCTACCCTTACTCTGGGGTGAGCAATAGTTACGCTCAAGGTAACTCACCGTAGCCCTGCGGGTCTTCCCTCGATCCTCACGGCGCCACTGCACGCCAGGAGAGTCTCCCAGTCAATCTTAACGGCCTCTTATTAAGAAAGAGTGAGAACACGACTCGTTCACCTCGACTGTCGTGTGCCCTCCCCAACAATAGGGCTCTACGGTTAAACACAAGATCGCCAACTGGTGTTTAAGGTGGCCAGTAACACCCTCAGTGGACTGGTGTATTCAGTGGTAGCCTTGGCAAGGTCACACTCAAAGATCAGGAATCAGGCAGGTACTTATTGTTATCACTCTATGCTTACAGGTATAGTATAGCCACAAGATCAATGGAGGGGATGATAAAACACAAAGAGAGTTTTGTATTTTACTTAAAATGTATGAAAGATGTCACAAGGCCACACAATAATCATAAATCAACTGATCCTGACTCGGCCGGTAATTCCCACGGATATTATGCGATCACTAGAGGGCAACACTCTCCCCCTCCTCATCAAGTGTCAAGAACAGCTGATCGCAATGGACTCTCCGCGCGAAATTTGCTTGTTTGCTAGATTCACGCGCTCGGTTTCTTTAAATTCTCCAATATTACTAGAAACTCGCACACTCGATATTGGCACAAATAAACCGAATTACTTAGTTACACTGTACTCAGGCTCAAACAGTCTTTTCTACAATCAATTCTACAATGATTCACTGTAATGGTCTTACACTGTTATTTATCCAACAATATATAATGAAATATTAACACGGGAGTTTTCAGTACTTTCTCTCGTGGGCGATAACGCAATGATTCACTGTACTCACAAATGATTATTCACCGAATGAACATAGACATATATATGGTATATAAATCAATCATCAATACATGGAAAATAGATAGTTTCTGGGCACATAGCCTAACCTCCAAATACTGGCATAATATTATATATAATTCACCACTATATGTTCATATCAAAATCTATAGAAAGATATACACAACACAGTAAATTTATCACTGGTTCTTGGTGTCTGTACACACCAATAATCAACATGAATATTACAAGTACTCTAGCACACTGGTGCTTTACCGTGACATAGGTGAGACTTGCTCACGACATATAAAATCTTCGGGCTAGATAATATAGCCAAATAACACAGCTAACTAAAGGGGAATGGGGAGGGAACTAGAACCACCTACTTCACCCTATCCTCCGATGAGAGTCGAGATGTAGCTCCTGGTCCTCGTGTCGGGAACGCCCCCACACTACACGTCGTCGTGTCCTACCAGAGCCTCTCGTCGTCCCACCGTTTAGCGCGTCGTCTCCGTGCCTCCTCACTGCAGGTCCGTCCTCCTCCTTGACTTCTTGAAGGTTGGAGTCGGTCTCCTGGCCGTCGTCTTCTCCCAGCAACGGCTGTCGCCTACGTCTCAGCTACAGTCGTTCGGTTTCCCCAAATAGTCCTCTCTTCCTCAGCTACCCAGTGGCTCTGTCAGCCACTACGCTGTCACAAACTGGTGAATTGCCACAGACGTCAATATACGTCACTGCACGGCTTCACTGCTACTGGCACAGTACCTGACTGGAGCACTTGTTGCTCAAATAACCGTCAATTCCCTCTTCTGGTTCAACACATGAACTAGGGAAGACTTCTCAGAGTACTGGCGGACTTCAGGTGACGCGTAAATCCACGGTAGTGGGAAACAGCTGTCCGACAGATAGGACCACTCGTCGCACGTCCGACCTCTATGACGTGTCGTGTCTGACTGCTGGCGCCAGCTTGGCGCGCTGGCCGGACCCCCTTCCTTCGTGACGTCACTTTTACTATGGGAGGTTTTCATTGGCTCCCGGTGCCACACTGCTGCCGGTGACCAATCCGGTGCCACTGACGTCACACGGTTTTGGCGGGAGATCAGGGAGGTAAGCGCCATCTTGGCTCCCTAAAGGGCCTAAACCACAGGCCAAAATATTACTATTTCACAAATTTCTCGGCTCTCCGAGAACCCTTCACTCTCTCCCATATATCAAATTGTAGCCTGCAACGTAGAGAACGCTTGGGAAAAGTAGACATGACTCTTACTGCAGGCGTGGGAGAATTATAAGGGGGGGAACTCCGTCACATACCCCTCCCCTTAAAATAAGAGTCATGTCTGGTTAGTGTATGCGGGATAGGGCGTCCGCTACTACGTCGTCCTTCCCCATGATGTGCTTGACCTTGATCCTTGTCAGACTCTCAGTGCGGGTGAGACTGGTGCCGTCCGCCCTGGACCACTTACTTTCCTCCTCCGGGAGTTCTCGGTCCCTCAGTACACTCAGACCCGTCTTCTGCTGGGTTTCTCGGGACATCGTTCTGTCCTGCTTGTTGGCTCTTCCTTCCACAGTGAAGAAAGGTTTCAGGCGGTCTGCGGGACACACCTGTTTCTTTCGGGGTCCATCCGACTTCCCAATCTCGTACGACACTGGACCCAACCGTCGCAGCACTCGGTATGGTCCCTTGAACCGCGACCTGGTCACTCTACCTCTACCGGGCAGCACAACCATTACTTGGGATCCGACCTGAAAATCCCTCTGCGCAGCTCTCCTGTCGTACCACTCCGACATCTTACGTTGCGCCTTCTTCAGGAGTTTCCCAGCCAGTTTCTTCACTCTAGTGAGACGTTCTTTGAACTGCTGGACATATTTAATCACCGTTCCCACGGTCGCTCCTGGTGTCCATCGTTCCCTCATCACAGATAGCATGGCATATATAATATAGATAAATGGAAAGTAAGCCTTCTCAGGACCCACACGTCCTCCTTCGGCCTTACTAACCAATTCGGGGAACTCCTCTTGCTGTAACTCTCCGAGACGAGTGCGGTTTACCCCTGGAGAACTGGTGAGTGTCACCTGCAACTCACCATTCGGGCTACTCTCGCCCTCCACTCGTTCTCTGGGTCCTACGCAGAGGTGATCTGTTCCCAGGCTGTCAGTCGACTCCTCAGCCCCATCAGATCCACAACCTCCTGGTTCTTCGCGTTGTCTCGGTGTCACAGTACAAACTGGGATCGCCACCGGTGCGATTCCCTTCTCGTCCCCACAGACGTTCAACTCTCCGCCTGTCTTCTTGTATTGTTCTGTGTACTCTTCGCCTTTCACGAGATGTGGGAGGACGCTTCCTCCACATGCGTCATTCCCCAAGATGACCTGCGCCTCCATCTTGGGCATTGATGTACAGACTCCCACCACTAGGGTCTGGCAGCCATAGTCGGAATCTAAAGTTACCTGGTGTAGGGGCATCCTCACTGGGCCTCCCACAGTGGCCACACTAGCCACCCCCACACTGGTACTTTCGTAACCCTCGGGGAACAGGGTTTCACTTACCAGGGTAAAGTCAGCCCCGGTGTCTCTTAGCATCTTCACTGGGATGGGGTCTGCGACCCCCATCCTTACGGTTCCTTGACACATGAATGGGTGAACTTTCTTCTCCCCATTCAGCACGGGTTCATCCCGCACTCCCTCGGCCCTCTGGTCCTCGAACATCACTAAAGCAACGTGTCCCCGCTGCTTCGGGCGTCTGCACTCCCGCGCGACGTGTCCGGGTATCCCGCAGTTGTAGCAGCGGCCCCTCGGCGGAGACCATCCGCCACCGCTCGCCTTAGCACTGCCTCCAGAGACCGTCACACCCTGTGTCTTTCCCGCCTCACTTGTCGTTTCTTTCCCTGCAGTAACAGTTCCCGAGCTCTCAGCTTGGTTCTCCTCTATCGGCACTACAGCACCTTTTGATCCTCGGGTGTTCCAACTTGAGAAATGGGACTTGGGAGAACTCGTTCCTGCCCTCCATCCATCCGTCCTTCTATAACTCCGATCGTTTCCGACGTATGCGGGTGGTCGGTTCTGTCCCTCTCGGCGTGGGCGTAGGGCTTCTTCTAGCATGTCGGCCCGGTCGGCTGCGGCCCTCAGGTCCTTTATGTCCGCCTCCTTTACCCTCATCCTGATCTCAGGAGGGAGCACGGACATAAACTTTTCCATGACCATTAGTTCCTTGATTTCTTCGGCCGACCCCGCTTCTTCAGAGTCCATCCACTTAAGGAACTTTCTTTCCATGTCCCTCGCCGTCTCCGCATACGATTTTCCTGGTGACCGGGTATATTCTCTAAACCTCTTCCGGTAACACTCTGGCGTGAGTTTAAAGGAACGGAGCACAGCTCGTTTTACCGCATCGTAGTTAGTGCATTCTTGGAAGTCGAGCATAGTGAAGGCTTGGCGAGCTTCCCCTGTGAGCCTTCCTTGGACCAACTCCGCCCACTCCGCCCTCGGCCACCTCTTCATAGCAGCAACTCTCTCAAAGTGATCGAAGAAACTTTCGGCTTCACTAGGCACAAAGACCGGCAGGTCTCGTTCCCTCACTCGTCGGTCTTCCTGTGGCGGGGCAGGGGCACCTAGTCCCAGTTCAGCTCGCTTCAGCTCCACCTCCTGGTTGGCTTCTATTTCCATTTGTCTCAGCCTAACTTCTTGCTCTCGTTCTTCCCTGCGTAGCTGTGCTTCTCGTTCTTGCTCTTCCCGGCGCAGCTGTGCTTCTCGCTCTTGCTCTTCCCGGCGCAGCTGTGCTTCTCGTTCCTCACGCTTCGTCTGTGCTTCTCGCTCCTGTTCTTCCCGGCGCAGCTGTGCTTCTCGCTCCTGTTCTTCCCGGCGCAGCTGTGCTTCTCGCTCCTCTTTGCGCTGCTGTGCCTCTTCTCTCCTCAGCTGCGCTTCTGCTTCTCGCTCTTCTTTGCGCTGCTGTGCTTCTTCTCTCCTCAGCTGCGCTTCTGCTTCTCGCTCTTCTTTGCGCTGCTGTGCTTCTCGCTCTTCTTTGCGCTGCTGTGCCTCTAGCTGCAGCTTCATTATTTCCAGCTTAATGCTGTGCCTGCTGCCGCTGGATCCCCTGCTGCTTCCACCAATACTCAGGTGTTCACCCTCACTGGCAGGTGTTTGGGGCCGTTCCTCCCCCAAAGCTTCGTCTCGAGCCTTTAGCTGAGCCATTATCTCTAGTCTTCTTTCACCAACTCGGGCAGATTTCAGCTTTATTCCAAAATGATCCGCTATAGCCTGTAACTGTGCCTTGGTGCACTCTTCCAGCACCTGTTCGTCTCTAGAGTCAATAAACCTCGCTACTTTATCATCCTCCATCTTGTGCTACGAGTGATAACCTTCACCTGATCTCTAACACCACTGCCAAGTACCACTGCAACCTTTACTCCGATCTATATCCTGGCAAGGTCGCCAATGTTGGGGGTTTCACCTCTCTATTATTCTCTACCCTTACTCTGGGGTGAGCAATAGTTACGCTCAAGGTAACTCACCGTAGCCCTGCGGGTCTTCCCTCGATCCTCACGGCGCCACTGCACGCCAGGAGAGTCTCCCAGTCAATCTTAACGGCCTCTTATTAAGAAAGAGTGAGAACACGACTCGTTCACCTCGACTGTCGTGTGCCCTCCCCAACAATAGGGCTCTACGGTTAAACACAAGATCGCCAACTGGTGTTTAAGGTGGCCAGTAACACCCTCAGTGGACTGGTGTATTCAGTGGTAGCCTTGGCAAGGTCACACTCAAAGATCAGGAATCAGGCAGGTACTTATTGTTATCACTCTATGCTTACAGGTATAGTATAGCCACAAGATCAATGGAGGGGATGATAAAACACAAAGAGAGTTTTGTATTTTACTTAAAATGTATGAAAGATGTCACAAGGCCACACAATAATCATAAATCAACTGATCCTGACTCGGCCGGTAATTCCCACGGATATTATGCGATCACTAGAGGGCAACACTCTCCCCCTCCTCATCAAGTGTCAAGAACAGCTGATCGCAATGGACTCTCCGCGCGAAATTTGCTTGTTTGCTAGATTCACGCGCTCGGTTTCTTTAAATTCTCCAATATTACTAGAAACTCGCACACTCGATATTGGCACAAATAAACCGAATTACTTAGTTACACTGTACTCAGGCTCAAACAGTCTTTTCTACAATCAATTCTACAATGATTCACTGTAATGGTCTTACACTGTTATTTATCCAACAATATATAATGAAATATTAACACGGGAGTTTTCAGTACTTTCTCTCGTGGGCGATAACGCAATGATTCACTGTACTCACAAATGATTATTCACTGAATGAACATAGACATATATATGGTATATAAATCAATCATCAATACATGGAAAATAGATAGTTTCTGGGCACATAGCCTAACCTCCAAATACTGGCATAATATTATATATAATTCACCACTATATGTTCATATCAAAATCTATAGAAAGATATACACAACACAGTAAATTTATCACTGGTTCTTGGTGTCTGTACACACCAATAATCAACATGAATATTACAAGTACTCTTGATAGTACTGTCTAGCACACTGGTGCTTTACCGTGACATAGGTGAGACTTGCTCACGACATATAAAATCTTCGGGCTAGATAATATAGCCAAATAACACAGCTAACTAAAGGGGAATGGGGAGGGAACTAGAACCACCTACTTCACCCTATCCTCCGATGAGAGTCGAGATGTAGCTCCTGGTCCTCGTGTCGGGAACGCCCCCACACTACACGTCGTCGTGTCCTACCAGAGCCTCTCGTCGTCCCACCGTTTAGCGCGTCGTCTCCGTGCCTCCTCACTGCAGGTCCGTCCTCCTCCTTGACTTCTTGAAGGTTGGAGTCGGTCTCCTGGCCGTCGTCTTCTCCCAGCAACGGCTGTCGCCTACGTCTCAGCTACAGTCGTTCGGTTTCCCCAAATAGTCCTCTCTTCCTCAGCTACCCAGTGGCTCTGTCAGCCACTACGCTGTCACAAACTGGTGAATTGCCACAGACGTCAATATACGTCACTGCACGGCTTCACTGCTACTGGCACAGTACCTGACTGGAGCACTTGTTGCTCAAATAACCGTCAATTCCCTCTTCTGGTTCAACACATGAACTAGGGAAGACTTCTCAGAGTACTGGCGGACTTCAGGTGACGCGTAAATCCACGGTAGTGGGAAACAGCTGTCCGACAGATAGGACCACTCGTCGCACGTCCGACCTCTATGACGTGTCGTGTCTGACTGCTGGCGCCAGCTTGGCGCGCTGGCCGGACCCCCTTCCTTCGTGACGTCACTTTTACTATGGGAGGTTTTCATTGGCTCCCAGTGCCACACTGCTGCCGGTGACCAATCCGGTGCCACTGACGTCACACGGTTTTGGCGGGAGATCAGGGAGGTAAGCGCCATCTTGGCTCCCTAAAGGGCCTAAACCACAGGCCAAAATATTACTATTTCACAAATTTCTCGGCTCTCCGAGAACCCTTCACTCTCTCCCATATATCAAATTGTAGCCTGCAACGTAGAGAACGCTTGGGAAAAGTAGACATGACTCTTACTGCAGGCGTGGGAGAATTATAAGGGGGGGAACTCCGTCACAATATATATATATAAATATATAAATATATATATATACGACATATATATATATATATATATGTCGTACCTAATAGCCAGAACGCACTTCTCGGCCTACTATGCAAGGCCCGATTTGCCTAATAAGCCAAGTTTTCCTGAATTAATATATTTTTTCTATTTTTTTTCTTATGAAATGATAAAGCTACCCATTTCATTATGTATGAGGTCATTTTTTTTTATTGGAGTTAAAATTAACATAGATATATGACCGAACCTAACCAACCCTACCTAACCTAACCTAACCTATCTCTATCGGTTAGGTTAGGTTAGGTAGCAGAAAAAGTTAGGTTAGGTTAGGTTAGGTAGGTTAGGTAGTCGAAAAAACATTAATTCATGAAAACTTGGCTTATTAGGCAAATTGGGCCATGCATAGTTGGCTGAGAAGTGCGTTCTGGCTATTAGGTACGACATATATATATATATATATATATATATATATATATATATATATATATATATATATATATATATATAAATATATATATATATATATATATATATATATATGTATATATGACAATGTCAGACCACGAAGGAAAAAAGAAACAGGAAATTTCCTTAAGTACTTTCGTATATTAAATACATCTTCAGAAGGTGTATTTAAACACTTCTGAAGATGTATTTAATATACGAAAGTACTTAAGGAAATTTCCTGTTTCATTTTTCCTCCGTGGTCTGACATTGTCACATTCTTAATCACGTGTTTATTTTCGTGATATACACGCACATATATATATATATATATATATATATATATATATATATATATATATATATATATATATATATATATATATATATATATATATATATGTTGTACCTAGTAGCCAGAACGTCGTACTCGGCCTACTATGCAAGACCTGATTTGCCTAATAGGCCAAGTTTTCCTGAATTTATATATTTCTCAAAAAAATTTCTCATGAAATGATAAAGCTGTCCATTTCATTATGTATAAGTTAATTTTTTTTTAATTGTGTTAAAACTAACATAGATATATGACCGAACCTAACCAACCCTACCTAACCTAACCTAACCTATCTTAAGGTGGCATATCAATGTAAAATTAAGAGTGGTTAAATTTGCTTATAAATTATTTTATGAAATGGTTATAGAAAGGGCTGCAGCTGGTCCAAGTTTCATCATCACACCCTAAACAGAAAAAGAGAAAAAAAATAAACAACGAATTATGCAACGAATTTTCAAATAGTTTCAGGGAACACATGTGTCAACTAAAATCATTTCTATAACACTCAGATATTAAATTAAGCACATAATAAAGGATTCTAGTGATCAGTTTTATCAAAAAAGTGTTTAGTGCAATAATATAATTTTTCAAAGTTACCCTTCTAAAAAAAATATGCAATATGCGATATTTATAAATTTTTATAAAATCAACAAATAGACTTTGGACTAAAATGTCTACTAGATTATGTAGAAGCACAAACGCTACATATAAGGTGTAATTTGCATGTAAATTGATTAATAAATGAAAGCTCTGAAGTTATTTGAAGGTGTAAATTACTTTCCAGAGTAAAATAAAGATCCAAGTTCGGCCACCTGTAGCTGAGCTTGACTTCGACAGATTTCGTTCATAATTGGCACCCTTGCAGATAGGCATCCATTGAGCAAGGTGTGCAAGTTTCATGCAAATCCCTTGATAACAAACGAGAAAAAAATATTGACCAAAAAAAAAAAAAGAAAAAAAAAAAATCTTAAATATAAATATATTGCACATACATATTACAATTATTACAAGAGTTTGTGCTTCTACAGCACATAGTAGACATTTTAGTTGACACATGTGTTCCTTGAGATTATTTGAGAATGTTGAACATTCGTTGCATAATACATTGTGTATTTTTTTTCTCCTTTTCTGTTTAGGGTGTGATGGTGAAACTTGGACCAGTTGCAGCCCTTTCTATAACCATTTCATAAAAAAATTTATAAGCAAATTGAACAACTTTTAATTTATAACGATTTAGAATGATATGCCTCCTTAACCTAACCTAAACTAGCTTAACTAAGTCAAGAAATTATGTTCCTAATATAATATGAAAATAATAATTCCAATGAACTATTTGGAAACAATTTATTGAAAATAAAGAAATTTAGTAGGCCAAGAAGTGCATTCTGGGTACTAGGTACGACATATATATATATATATATATATATATATATATATATATATATATATATATATATATATATATATATATATATATATTTATATATATATATATATATATATATATATATATATATATATATATATATATATATATATATATATATATATACATATATAGGGGGGTACCACCACTGGTGCAGTTATAGGGACCCACAGCCTCAGAGAAGGGAACACAGAGCATTCAGGGAAAAACTTGCCATTTAACTCTGAATACGTAAGAGTGTTCGCTTCTCCTACCACCCCCCTTTTTTTTATGGTGTACACTTTATTATGCAATGTTATACAGTTACATATCTGATTTTATACAAAAAATTAACATTAAGAGGACACAAAAAAAAGTTTGCTTCCTAGAGGCTGTAGATTTCCTCGAACTCCTCCGACGCCGGGCATGAACCGAGGATGCAGCGAGCATTCCCCCTCTGGATCGCGACACTGAGGCGCTGAAAGAGAAAACTTGCTGCTCTAGGGTCTCTTATGGTGTCAATGAGCTTGGAACCAAGATCCTTAAGAAACCTTCTTGCACTCTCTCCCCATGGGCCTAGGGTCTCAGACCCCATTGGACCGAAGTTGTACCGATGATCTAATTGCCTGTACTTGGCTGACTTGTCTCTTTCTCTGTGTGTCGCCGCGGCTCCTGCTGTGCCGTCCAAGAGGTTGATGTATGTGGTTGCCAGGGTGGATACACAAGTATAGTCCCATGCCAACTGTCTGCCACCCTTCCACGGTCGCAGTGTGATTCCGTCTGGTCGGCCGGCAAAGCTAACAGAGTCACGGTTCAGTAGGTTGCGGGGCTCTCTCTCCGCTGGACACTGAGCCGAGGCAAGGCTTCTTTTAATGATGTCATTGACTTCGTCGTGTCTAGTGTGCCAACCACCAGATTTTCCACAGTGCAGGCCATGCAGTCCATATTCGTCAGCATCTGCCTTGCCGCAAATACACCTATAAACAGTGTGGATAGGGGCAGCAAGACGGAGAGCGACTGCAATACGGAGCTCCTGCGGATCAAGACGTGTGCCTGTCGCAGACATAGGGACTGCCAAAAGGAAGTCCCCTGCATGGGGAGCTTGCACAGCTGTGAGGCGTGCACGATCACTGGGGGTTGTTGCTGCCTCCAGCAAAGCTGTGGCTTCTTTGTCCGCAATGGGGCTGTCCCAACTGGATTGTTTCTTGGCTTTCGGCATGGCTGGTCTGAGTGCTGGATCTGCCATGGCACCCCATTTCGTGTCGCCTTCCGTGTAGTGGGGGTCCTGTATTCCCGCTACATCACTCAGGGTGTCAGGTAGAATTTCCTTAACCAGGTCATCTGATGCTGAGGAGGAAGACAGGAAGGCTGGGACAGCAATTTGGGTAGCAGTGCAGACACCCAAGCCACCGAGCCTAACAGGAAGAGTAGCTTGTTTCCACTGGCATTCGTTGAGGGAGAGGTCAACAACTTTTTCCAGCATGGTCTTCAGTAAGAGGTCATACTCTTCAAGCTTTCGGCTGTCGTAAGATGGGGCGCACCTCAGAAAGTAGGTTAGCCTCGGAAGGGATAGGCATTTGGTGAGGAGATAAAAAGCATCGTGGGCATCGATGTCACCTATTCTGTCTTCCATGCTCCTAAGGTCTGCGATTTTCTTGTCAAGGATCTCCTCAATGGCGTTAGACCCGAGGGGGGCTCCAAGGAGGGTGCTGTTCTCGGCCCTAATGACATGGGCTCCAGGCAAGACAGACCTTATTCTAGCTACGATGTCTGGGTTGGAAGAGACTACTTCACACTTGGAAGGGTTCAGGACAAGACCCAGGCTTACTTCTTGCTCCTTTATTTTCCTGATATCTGCCAAGAGATGGTCTACGGTGCCAGCAATGGTGCCATCATCCAAAAAACAGATGTTGAACTCGCTGGACAAGCTTTCGGTGATTTCTTTTAAGTCTAAGCAGAAAAGAAGGGGAGCAAGAGGATCACCTTGCTGAACACCTTCACATGATCTGATTTCATGTTCACCAAAGAGCAGTTTTGACTCACCACTGTAGCACGACAGTATGAACGGGTAGAAGGGCCGGAAATGGCGATGTACGGCACAAAGTACTGCATCTCTTCTTACCATGTTGAAGGCATTCTTAAAGTTCAGTTTGAGCAGGGCCTTTTCATCAGAAATGTTGGTGATGTATGCTCGTGCTGCATGGGCAGCCGCTTCACAGCCATGGGGGATTCCAAATCCTAGCTGGATTGGTTTCAGCAATTCAGCCGCTTGCTGGCTGACTACCCTCGTAGCAGCCTTGGCAATCAGGCGTCAGAGAGAGTTGCCAACAGCGATTGGCCTGATTCCTTCGTCCTTCTTTTTGAGAGCACAGAGGGAGGCACCAAAAAAGAGAGGCCTGATGACCTCAGGTATCTCACCAGCCAGGCACATGTTGACGAACCTTGTGAGTTCCATAAGAAGATCTTGTGCAGCATCACCAACCGCAGGATTTAACATTTGCTTGATGTGTTGAGGTTTTAACCCTGTAAAGCCACCTGCTGACCCAGGTGGAAAAGAAAGGGCTGCTTTGTAGACCTCAGATTCACCAACGATTAATGGGTCTGAAATGGTGTGGGCTGATGGCGGAACGATGTTGTCGCCTTGAGGTGCTCTGGGTGGGTGCTTGCTTTGCAGGGCCCGTGCTGTGGCTGAGTTTCGAGGAGCAATTTTCTCGTCACTGGTGAGGACTCTAATAGCACTTGCGGTATTTCCCTCTTCAATTTTCTTGGTGATTTGTGCTCTGATTTTGTGCGTTTCCGGTATGTTGTTGTTACCATTTCTGCGGTGGATGTGTTTTGCTCGGAGAGGCAGGCGAACTAGGTTGTTCCCCCTTGGGTATTCATTTATCGCCTTCAGGAACGAGGAAGCAAGTGATTTGTCCCTCCTTGGAGGGACAGTGATGCATACATTGCCAAAAAGATGGACATTAGTCCACGCTTGAATGTTTTCCGGGGCATCATTGACCCTTTTCAAAAGATTACAGAGTTTGGCTGCTGCATTTGGGCGGGCTACTTTTGGGATGTGTGGTAATGTTCTAGCAGACGTCGCTATGATCGCTTGGGTGAGGTTTTCAGATGAGATTAGGTTAATGGGAGTCTCTTCTCTAACTGTCAATGGCAGCTGGCCATAGCTTCCCTTTGGAAGCTGGTGGGAACCACTGCATCTTACCTCGTTGAAGGTGTGAAAGCGGATAACTCCACCGTTGGAGTTTATGGCGGTGTTTTTTGTTGCATACACGGCAAAAACCTCTTTTAGGAGCAGTTGTTGGCACCTCAAGGCAAGGCTATATATATATATATATATATATATATATATATATATATATATATATATATATATATATATATATATATATAAATATATATATATATATATATATATATATATATATATTTATATATATATATATATATATATATATATATATATATATATATATATATATATATAAATATATATATATTTATATATATATATATATATATATATATATATATATATATATATATATATATATATATATATATATATATATATATATATATATATATATGTATGTTGTTGAATGTGACCAAAAGGGTAAGATTAATGATTGTAACAAGAATCTTCACAATATTTCTTACGTTTTTCTTCACTGTCGGGGGTAGTTGAAAAATTAACTCTCCAAAGTTCATTTTCTCCTTTTATTTATGGTCGAATACCTAAAAGCGTTTCACAAGGACTTCTCGCAGATTACAGCACGAAGATGTTGATCTTGAAGTAAAACATCCTTGTTTCCTCATGCAGAATCCCTGGAAAAGCAGATTGCTTGTACTTTACATTCCCGTACACTGCACTGTTCATAGGGGGAGGGGGTACTAGATATTCTAACCTTTTAGTGACATTAGTACTGGCTTCCGCAAAGTGGCCAGACTGCTTGTCAATACTTAAATTCGGTATTTCCTGCCGGAGGTACGATGCTCGGGTATTTCCATACCCACGACCCCCACCCTTCCCTAAGGAACGAGTAGTGCACTTTCGTCTTTTCGAGGCCACAGGAGTTCACTTCATAGGTGCTATAACCCTAACTGGCACCAGGGATAAAATCCCTGTTAAGGCCTACATTTGCCTTTATACTTGTGCCACCATTTATCCAGGTTTTCCACAGGTTTTTCTGCACGCAGATCTTGCCCTAATTTGATGATATCTGTCAACGGGTCCAATCTGGCGGCTTATGAAACATGCTTGAGTGAGATCTGGGACCACCTAGTTGTTCGCACTACCCTGAATGAACGGCAGTGCTACTGGAAATTTGTACCACCCAGAGCAACGTGGCATGGAATGTTGAATGAGAGAATTGTTGGGACAGTGAAATGCTGTATAAGGAAAACCTTGCAATGCTAAAAAACTAGAACTCCACACCGTTGTCACGGAAATAGAATCCAGAGGCAATAACCGACCGCTGACTTACCTTTCTGATGACATCTCACAACATGAGTCACTTAGTCCATCTCATTTGATGTATGGAGAACCTGTCAACCTTTTTGCGACCCTCACTGATGAGGACCCAAGAGATCCTTCATACATTGGGGAGAGCGACTTCGTTCAGCGTCATAAAGATCTGTTGAGAATAATCAGTCGGTGGAATGAAGTTTGGGATCTGGAGTATTTAACTGCTCTGCATGATTATTACTATGGGGCTACCAACCCCTGTAACATAATACAGTTATAACCTGTCGATGTTGTTCTGGTGGACAGCGAAAGCACATGCTCAGAGTGGCCTATAGACCGTATTGTCTCTGTTCACCCAGATAGCCAAGGACTCATGAAGACAGTAAAAGTGAAGTACAAAGCCACCACTAGCCTCATGTCAGTAGAAAAGCTAGCACTATTGGAGTTGGCTGGAGAAGAAGTAATGAAGAGACCTACACAACTCTCAACTGTAATAAGGGACATCCATCCTGTATGTAATGCCACACACAAGTGCACATTAAAATTAAAACAATATTTTAATAATTCTGATGAAGAGTAATAAAGTGTTCAGCGAGTCCTAAATAGTGGAATCCTACATGTATTCTCCCTCCCAGAATTATGTGGTAATTTCCCTCTCCAAGATTATTGAATTTTATTTAATTATTATTTAATTACATATAATCCAGGAAAATATATGTTCTGTTTCATAAAATTATTAAAATAAATATGAAGTTAAATTTCTCCTAAATAGGAGCATGTATTTAATTTATATATATTCATTATGAAAGCATATGAACTGTGATGTCACCAAAATTATATGTAATAATTCGAATATGGGTCTATTTACAAATATTATTCATACAGTCTGAGAACTGATTGATGCTTATTTTCATTACATATATTTAACTTATAATATATAGCAATAAATACAAAATCAATATCACTCCTTCCCTAAAAGTATAAATTATCTCTCAAATAAAACGAGAGAGGGAGGATTGAGAGAGCAGCCATATTATTTGCCAAGACGAATCACACGCTGTGTTTGTTCCCTGAGTTCTCGTAAAATCACGTGATATTTTAAAGTTATACTTCACAGCGACATCGTCAATTATCGGGAAGTATCTCGTTTCCGGTTCTAGCACAAAGATTAGAGTGGCCATTCATTTTCTTACAAGTGTAAAGGCACTGCGGGCTCACCATAGCCCGTGTTACTTGGAACATTTTGTTCCAGGTAGCGAATCTTTAACAACAACAACATTACAAGTGTAGTTCATGGTTAGAGGTATGACCGGCAGCCGACCTCAATGGTAAGACTTTTCCACAAATAAATTGTGGTATTTAACTGAATTTATATGTCTGTAAATGTTGCATGCATTTTTTACAATGTAACATTCTGGCAGGCTGAGGTTGGAACTACATTTAAACAGTGAGTTAAGGGTTTCTAAACTTAGACATATTGCGGCATGGAAGTGACGCCACAAGCCACATAGTCTATGTGGAAGTAACCAGCCTGTGGGACTCATACGTGTTCAGACTGGAGCAACAGCCTCTGAGACAGATAAGCTGTTGCTCCATATAATTACTAAATCAATTCACTTATACAATTTAAATATCCTGAATTATTTACTTAGTTTAACTAACTGATTTAATTTAGTTTAGTTGAATTTAAATATAAAACACCCATAGTCAGTGTGGATCTATATGTGTGAAATTTAAACAATTCAGTCCACTAAGATTTCACTAAGCTTTTATGAAATAAATATTTAATTAGTTTAATTTCACAATTTTACGATGTTGAATTAAATGAAATTAATAAAATTAATAAAACTTCCCCACAGGAGGGTAATTTGGTGCTAGTTGGCAATTGATGTGTTGCTTGGTTTGATTTATGTATAATGCCTCGCCGATGTCCAGTCTGTTGTTGCTGACGATTATTTTGGTGTTGCTTGTGAGTATATCTCTGGTGATGGTCTGGTCATGTTTAGTGAGTATATCTCTGGTGATGGTCTGGTTATGTTTAGTGAGTATATCTCTGGTGATGGTCTGGTCATGTTTAGTGAGTATATCTCTGGTGATGGTCTGGTTATGTTTAGTGAGTATATCTCTGGTGATGGTCTGGTTATGTTTAGTGAGTATATCTCTGGTGATGGTCTGGTTATGTTTAGTGAGTATATGTTCTTCAGTAGGTCCTTGCTGCTTGTACAGTGTTAGGCGTTTTAAAAGGGATGTTGTTGCTTTCCCAATATATTGAATTTGTTGGAGCTGACAGTCTCAAAGTGGTCATGTGAAGGCATAAAATATTGGTCTCTTTCAAGGAGTTTTGTTTGGTGTCAGGAGAGCTCCTCATGAGCAAGTTGGCAGTCTCCTTGCTCTTATGGTATATTTATTTAATTAGTTCAATCTTCTAATATTTGGGACTTGCCAAAATATTGAGCATTACACAGCTAACAGTCACAAATGGAGCTGGTAAAGAAATAGACGACATTGTTTTTTTAAAACGACTCTTTCAAGTCGTTCCATTTGTGATAGGATTTTTTTTTCATTAGAATAAATAATTTCTTTCCGTTTTAGATTCTATTTATATTTTCTCAAGCACTTACAAACAATTCAATTCCCCAATACCGTAACAAGTATCGTTACTTAGGTTATTATTATTACAATAATTGTTAAATTAATTATAGCACGTTAAAAAAAAACTGGTGAATAGCCTCAGAGAAATGCAAAATTTGTTTCCACTAACAGTTACTTTCATGCTATTGTTTCTCTTCCGGCAGGAAATACAGCTCTTCACGTGGCAGTGGAAGCTGGCAGAGTAGAGGCTGTGTACGGCCTGCTGAAGTTCTGCCCGGATCTCTCCCTCCGTAACTCCCAAAGTTTGTGCCAAACTACATTTTGTAGAGTATCTGTGAATGCACAGTTTTTTCATTGTATGTTTCCAATTAATTTTTATATTTTATGCATCCGAAGAGATCCAACGACTTTTTGTTACCTTGTTGTACCTGAACATCCAGAAGTTTCGTAGAGTTACATGAATGTCATACATAAGTGTGATAGGCCTAGCTTTATTTGGTAAGTAGTTTATTTTTTTAAAATTTCTTGGTTGAAACAACTGCAGGTCTTCATTAGTTTTAGCAGCATCAACTCCTCACTACACCTGAAATATGTATATTTGATTTTTCATTGAAGGTATGAGGTATCTGGGGTGTGTCAGGGTTAGTGTTCTCTCAGCTACTGCTACTGACATACACATACAACCATACCTGATGGCATCAGCAGTGACGGGAGACATGTTGGTCAACATGTCCACTGAAGCAGAATACAACCCTATTTACAAACCTGTATTTCCCTGTAATGTAGTGAAGGGCCAAGAAAAGAGATGATGGTGTACAGAAGGGGAATGATTTTCCTTGTATGTAAAAGGGCGGATATTTAATCAATATAATAAGAGAAAAAATTAAATTAATTACACAATGTAAGTCCATAAGAAAATGATATTGCCCTGCACACAAAGTGGGAACTCAGCGGGGACATGACCCCCACTACACAGAATGTAACACAAAATGAGGTACCCTGGCAGACCTAGCACTCAGACCAGCCATACTGAATGCCAACAAATTATCTAGCTGGGACAGCCACATCGTACAGAAAGATGCAACAACTTTGCTGGAGGCAACACTAACTCCCTGTGATCATGCTCACCTCACATCTGTGCAGGCTCCCCATGCAGGGGACGTTATTTTGGCAGTCCCTATGACTGTGAAGGGCACACGTTTTGATCCTCAGCAACTCTGTATTGCAGACGCCCTCCGCTTTTCTACCCCAAACCACATTGTATGTAGGTGTATTTGCAGTGAGGCAGATGCAGACGAATATGGATCACACAGCCTGCGCTGCAGAAAATAAGTGGGTTGGCACTCAAGACCCGGCTTAGTCAACGACATCATTAACAGGAGCCTTACATCTTCCCAGTGTCCAGCAGAGAGCACAGTAACCTAATGAACTTTAAGTTTACTGCTCTTTCTGGTCGACCTGATGGAATCACACTACATCTATGGAGAAATGACTGATGAATGGTGTGAGTACATTCATATCCACTTTGGCAGCCATGTAATCCCCCTCTTTGTTGGTTAAGCAGGAGCTGCGGCAATACACAGTCACAAATCAATCAAGTACACAGAAATAGATCACCTTTACAATTTTGTTCTGAAAGGTTCTGAGATACGAGGTCCATAGGGAGAATGTGCAAGGTTTCTCAAGGATTTTGGTCCCAGGCTCGCCGAATCAACAAGTGACCTTAGAGTGGCGAGCTTTCTTCTACGTCGCCTCAGTGTGGAACCTTCTGTAACTGACGCCTGCAATAACTGACTCGGCCACGGTAGAACAAAAGTTGACCAGCCCAGAACTCTTCTAAGCTCTCTGAAAGGTTCTGGAGGCCCCAAACTGGGACCCATCCAGGGTTTTAGAGTTAACTCTACCACACTCGAGCCTTCAGTAATTGCGTTCTCACTCATACGCCTCAATAATGAACGGCATTACTGTAGGTGTTCAAAGGAAGATTCTTTCATCATTCAGCAAGGTAATATGTATCTACAGATAGACGGAGCAACAATGGACTCCCCTCTTATACTGCTATTTGCAATTTTTTACATTATAACAATCGAGGAAAGAGTCTTCAGTAATAGGCTAATGCCAAGTGAATAATGCCGTTATGTCGATGACATATTCGTAATAGTAAAAGACCGAGAAAAATTAATTGATATGAAAAGCAATCTAGAAAGAGGGGTCAGGATTACGATTCACCCATGAAAATAGTGAAAATAACAGTCTGTCTTTCCTGGATATATTAATAATAAACATAGGAGCATTTCTGAGCACTGGTGTCTATACCAAGCATACAAACATAGGATTATGTTAAACAGTAGGAGTGAGTGACCCAAAAGATTCAAAGCCAGTGTTCTCAACGCTTATATCCGTCGAGCCCTTACCCACTACTCTGAGTGGAGTAACGTGAGTAAGAAGTTTGAAAGGATAACACAGGTGTTGGTGAACAATGGATATAGCAACTATAAGATAAACACTAATATATAAGAAGACACTTGAACAGGTGGTATAATCATAAACAAAGAACAGAAACCACAACACCTCTAATAAAATTAAATTACAAATCCACCACGGAAAGTAAACATAAAGAAATAAGAAATAATCGACAAAGGAGTAAAACTCCTAACCAAAACTTAGACACAATCATATACTATAAAACAAAGAACCCCATTACAAACAGCCCGAATCCGACTGAGAACCCTTTACAGAAGTCGAACGTGGTATATATGTACACCTGTCCCCACGAAGGATGAAGCCTTCAATCTAAGTACATAGGTATGCGTCGACCAAGCTGACAAGGCGTTTGACCCATCAACTTCAATCAGGTGCCCCTAAAAATCACATGAGACAAACCCATGACATCACACTAACAAGAGAAATATTGAATAAATATACTTACATATTACATAAAACCCTATATGTAAGATTATAAATTCTAGAAGCCATTCACATAAAACGTTGAACAACCCACCATAAATACTCAAATAATGGAACTATTCAATCAACCCACCATGAGAGTGAGAACAAGACCAGAACGTGAAGATGCCAACGTTGAATTCATCATTATGAATGAAGATGCGCATCAAATTCATCATTAATCCAATGACAGCAGATGCATTAGATGCAAATTCCAGTGACTACAATGATTAGAAAAGCAGTTGAAAAATGTAACACACTAGTGAACACTGTGCATCTATATACACCACCAAGATAATGTTATTAAAATAAGACTAAAAGCAGTTCGCTAAAACAGAAGCTAAAAATAATGGGGAAAAAGGAGAAATCCCCACCTTCATTTAAAACTTTTACTCAAATATCTCAGTAACAAGGTTATCGCGACTAACTGTACTCAATTATGGGCTCACTATAGCCCCGTACTACATGAACATTTTGTTCTCAGTAGCTAAATCTAAAACAACAACAACAACAACCAAACAGTCTGGCGAATATATTCTGAAGTCCAAAGATAAGACAGCTGTAACAATTCTTAAGAATTACTGGAAATGCGACGAAATCAAGGCAGAGGACAAAATAAGGAAAATCATTGTCCTCCACTGTCTCGTGCACATGGCCTTATCTCATTTCGAAAAGCTGAATTATGTGGTGTCAGCAGAAAGATGCCAGGAAAGATCCACAAAGCACGAAACCCTACAAGTCCTTCTCACAGTAAATAGACGGTTTCCAAAAAAATTTGATCATGGCATTTGGGGCGTGTTCCATCACAAGCCCTACACCACATTGCCCCTCAGATGCTTCAGACGTCAGAGATTTGGACATAACAGGGACGGTAGCCAACGCCCAGTGAGGTGTGGAGTCTGCAGCCTGCCCCACGACACGAAAATATTCTTTGATAAACACAATGCTAACTAGCCCATTCAAGATAAGTGTCCAAATTGCTCCAAAGCACACCACCCTTGGAACTTGAGATGCCCCCAAAAGGCTTAAAAGGATCCCGAAGAACCCTTACGCCTACAGCAGAGCAGCAGTCCCATCCCAAATATATACCAGTTCCCCTGCCCACAAAAACAGCGTAGAGCTTACCAAGACCAAACCAGATGGAGAGGGTACATGACCCTCCACCATGGTCTATGGTACACAGGCCCACCACGGTGATGGTCAGCTGGGTACTGACCATTGTCTAGTGAGCGCCTCATGACTGTCCGAACCAACCATTGATCAATTTATAATATTAATTTAATTCAGAAGTAAAATGAGAGATAAAGTTATTTAAAATATTAATATCTGATTCTCTATTTTTCTTGTTGTATTTTATGAAGATGAACACACCATAGTCATCTACCAAGACATGTCTGTATAATCCAGCGTCCTAACTCATCATGGCAACTCTGTAGGCTTAATGTGTATAGGCACTAGCAGTCACACAGGTCCCGTTAAACTCCCTCCCCATCCCCCCTTTCCCACCCCTCTTCCATCCTCCCCTTTTTCCCCTCCTCCTCATTCCCCTTCTCTTACCCCTCCCCCTTCTCTTCCCTGTCCTACTCATCCCCCTTCTCTTACCCCTACCCCTTTCTCTTTCCCTTTCTCTTACCACCTCCCTTCTTCACCTTCCTCTTCCCCTTCTTCCCCATCCCCCTTCTCTTACCCCTCCCATCTCCCCCTCCTCTTTCCCTTCCTCTTCATCCCCTTTCTCTTTCCCCTCCCCTTCCTCCTCATCCCCTTCTCTTACCCCTCCCCTCTCCCCCTCCTCTTCCCCTTCCTCCTCATCCCCTTCTCTTACCCCTCCTCGGCATCGGCCCAACTGTGGTGCTCCCCGTCCTTGGGTGAGTCTGTACTGGTAACATGTCTTGACACGATGCTTGGACCTCTGCCCTGGTCACGACGCAGGGGGCCTCCGCCCCTCAGTTATCCGCACTGCACTTCCTCGAGAGAAGGTGTATCACTCCTCCCTTCAACATGTTCTCTTATCTGCTTATTTTTAACAGCTTATTTTTACTCACTGTCTACAAAAAATATGAATCCTACTTGCATAAACACTTGCCATGATCGCTGGGCGCACGATCTAGCGCAGGCAACCACTATTTCAACGGATAAAGGAGCTTACCATAGAATCTGTAGCTTGGGGGGAGCTGCAAGATGGCGTCCTCTCAGACGTCCAACAAAATCTCCTTAAATAGCTCTTCTGCCCTTGACTTGGGGCCACACACTCGCCTGGCAAGCTCCACACAAAGTCACATACTTATCCTCCTCCACCTGAGGATACAACTATTGGGCGGTGAGGGAGTGGCACTGGGGTGGTGAAGGAGTGTGGCACTAGGGTGGTGAGGGAGTGGCACTGGGGTGGTGAAGGAGTGTGGCACTAGGGTGGTGAAGGAGTGTGGCACTAGGGTGGTGAAGGAGTGTGGCACTAGGGTGGTGAAGGAGTGTGGCATTAGGGTGGTGAAGGAGTGTGGCACTGGGGTGGTGAAGGAGTGTGGCACTAGGGTGGTGAAGGAGTGTGGCACTAGGGTGGTGAAGGAGTGTGGCACTAAGGTGGTGAAGGAGTGTGGCACTAGGGTGGTGAAGGAGTGTGGCACTAGGGTGGTGAAGGAGTGTGGCACTAGGGTGGTGAAGGAGTGTGGCACTGGGGTGGTGAAGGAGTGTGGCACTAGGGTGGTGAAGGAGTGTGGCACTAGGGTGGTGAAGGAGTGTGGCACTAGGGTGGTGAAGGAGTGTGGCACTGGGGTGGTGAAGGAGTGTGGCACTAGGGTCGTGAAGGAGTGTGGCACTAGGGTGGTGAAGGAGTGTGGCACTGGGGTGGTGAAGGAGTGTGGCACTAGGGTGGTGAAGGAGTGTGGCACTGGGGTGGTGAAGGAGTGTGGCACTAGGGTGGTGAAGGAGTGTGGCACTATGGTGGTGAAGGAGTGTGGCACTAGGGTGGTGAAGGAGTGTGGCACTGGGGTGGTGAAGGAGTGTGGCACTAGGGTGGTGAAGGAGTGTGGCACTGGGGTGGTGAAGGAGTGTGGCACTAGGGTGGTGAAGGAGTGTGGCACTAGGGTGGTGAAGGAGTGTGGCACTGGGGTGGTGAAGGAGTGTGGCACTAGGGTGGTGAAGCAGTGTGGCACTAGGGTGGTGAAGGAGTGTGGCACTAGGGTGGTGAAGGAGTGTGGCACTGGGGTGGTGAGGGAGTGTGGCACTGGGGTGGTGAAGGAGTGTGGCACTAGGGTGGTGAAGGAGTTTGGCACTGGGGTGGTGAGGGAGTGTGGCACTGGGGTGGTGAAGGAGTGTGGCACTAGGGTGGTGAAGGAGTGTGGCACTGGGGTGGTGAGGGAGTGTGGCACTGGGGTGGTGAAGGAGTGTGGCACTAGGGTGGTGAGGGAGTGTGGCACTAGGGTGGTGAGGGAGTGGCACTGGGGTGGTGAAGGAGTGTGGCACTGGGGTGGTGAAGGAGTGTGGCACTGGGGTGGTGAGAGACTGGCACTGGGGTGGTGAAGGAGTGTGGCACTGGGGTGGTGAAGGAGTGTGGCGCTGGTGTGGTGAAGGAGTGTGGCACTGGGGAGGTGAGGGAGTGGCACTGGGGTGGTGAAGGAGTGTGGCACTAGGATGGTGAAGGAGTGTGGCACTAGGGTGGTGAAGGAGTGTGGCACTGGGGTGGTGAGGGAGTGTGGCACTGGGGTGGTGAAAGAGTGTGGCACTGGGGTGGTGAGGGAGTGTGGCACTGGGGTGGTGAGTGAGTGTGTCACTGGGGTGGTGAGGGAGAGGCACTGGGGCTGTGAGGGAGTGGCACTGGGGCGGTGAGGGAGTGTGGCACTGGGGCAGTGAGGGAGAGGCACTGGGGCTGTGAGGGAGTGGCACTGGGGCGGTGAGGGAGTGTGGCACTGGGGCAGTGAGGGAGTGTGGCACTGGGGTAGTGAAGGAGTGTGGCACTGAAGTGGTGAAGGAGTGTGGCACTGGGGCGGTGAGGGAGTGTGGCACTGGGGTGGTGAAGGAGTGTGGCACTAGGGTGGTGAGGGAGTGTGGCACTAGGGTGGTGAGGGAGTGGCACTGGGGTGGTGAAGGAGTGTGGCACTGGGGTGGTGAAGGAGTGTGGCACTGGGGTGGTGAGAGACTGGCACTGGGGTGGTGAAGGAGTGTGGCACTGGGGTGGTGAAGGAGTGTGGCGCTGGTGTGGTGAAGGAGTGTGGCACTGGGGAGGTGAGGGAGTGGCACTGGGGTGGTGAAGGAGTGTGGCACTAGGGTGGTGAAGGAGTGTGGCACTAGGGTGGTGAAGGAGTGTGGCACTGGGGTGGTGAGGGAGTGTGGCACTGGGGTGGTGAAAGAGTGTGGCACTGGGGTGGTGAGGGAGTGTGGCACTGGGGTGGTGAGTGAGTGTGTCACTGGGGTGGTGAGGGAGAGGCACTGGGGCTGTGAGGGAGTGGCACAGGGGCGGTGAGGGAGTGTGGCACTGGGGCAGTGAGGGAGTGTGGCACTGGGGTAGTGAAGGAGTGTGGCACTGAAGTGGTGAAGGAGTGTGGCACTGGGGTGGTGAAGGAGTGTGGCACTAGGGTGGTGAAGGAGTGTGGCACTGGGGTGGTGAAGGAGTGTGGCACTAGGGTGGTGAAGGAGTGTGGCACTATGGTGGTGAAGGAGTGTGGCACTAGGGTGGTGAAGGAGTGTGGCACTGGGGTGGTGAAGGAGTGTGGCACTAGGGTGGTGAAGGAGTGTGGCACTGGGGTGGTGAAGGAGTGTGGCACTAAAGTGGTGAAGGAGTGTGGCACTAGGGTGGTGAAGGAGTGTGGCACTGGGGTGGTGAAGGAGTGTGGCACTAGGGTGGTGAAGGAGTGTGGCACTAGGGTGGTGAAGGAGTGTGGCACTAGGGTGGTGAAGGAGTGTGGCACTGGGGTGGTGAGGGAGTGTGGCACTGGGGTGGTGAAGGAGTGTGGCACTAGGGTGGTGAAGGAGTTTGGCACTGGGGTGGTGAGGGAGTGTGGCACTGGGGTGGTGAAGGAGTGTGGCACTAGGGTGGTGAAGGAGTGTGGCACTGGGGTGGTGAGGGAGTGTGGCACTGGGGTGGTGAAGGAGTGTGGCACTAGGGTGGTGAGGGAGTGTGGCACTAGGGTGGTGAGGGAGTGGCACTGGGGTGGTGAAGGAGTGTGGCACTGGGGTGGTGAAGGAGTGTGGCACTGGGGTGGTGAGAGACTGGCACTGGGGTGGTGAAGGAGTGTGGCACTGGGGTGGTGAAGGAGTGTGGCGCTGGTGTGGTGAAGGAGTGTGGCACTGGGGAGGTGAGGGAGTGGCACTGGGGTGGTGAAGGAGTGTGGCACTAAGGTGGTGAAGGAGTGTGGCACTAGGGTGGTGAAGGAGTGTGGCACTGGGGTGGTGAGGGAGTGTGGCACTGGGGTGGTGAAAGAGTGTGGCACTGGGGTGGTGAGGGAGTGTGGCACTGGGGTGGTGAGTGAGTGTGTCACTGGGGTGGTGAGGGAGAGGCACTGGGGCTGTGAGGGAGTGACACTGGGGCGGTGAGGGAGTGTGGCACTGGGGCAGTGAGGGAGAGGCACTGGGGCTGTGAGGGAGTGGCACTGGGGCGGTGAGGGAGTGTGGCACTGGGGCAGTGAGGGAGTGTGGCACTGGGGTAGTGAAGGAGTGTGGCACTGAAGTGATGAAGGAGTGTGGCACTGGGGCGGTGAGGGAGTGTGGCACTGGGGTGGTGAAGGAGTGTGGCACTAGGGTGGTGAGGGAGTGTGGCACTAGGGTGGTGAGGGAGTGGCACTGGGTGGTGAAGGAGTGTGGCACTGGGGTGGTGAAGGAGTGTGGCACTGGGGTGGTGAGAGACTGGCACTGGGGTGGTGAAGGAGTGTGGCACTGGGGTGGTGAAGGAGTGTGGCGCTGGTGTGGTGAAGGAGTGTGGCACTGGGGAGGTGAGGGAGTGGCACTGGGGTGGTGAAGGAGTGTGGCACTAGGGTGGTGAAGGAGTGTGGCACTAGGGTGGTGAAGGAGTGTGGCACTGGGGTGGTGAGGGAGTGTGGCACTGGGGTGGTGAAAGAGTGTGGCACTGGGGTGGTGAGGGAGTGTGGCACTGGGGTGGTGAGTGAGTGTGTCACTGGGGTGGTGAGGGAGAGGCACTGGGGCTGTGAGGGAGTGGCACTGGGGCGGTGAGGGAGTGTGGCACTGGGGCAGTGAGGGAGTGTGGCACTGGGGTAGTGAAGGAGTGTGGCACTGAAGTGGTGAAGGAGTGTGGCACTGGGGCGGTGAAGGAGTGTGGCACTGGGTTGGTGAGGCAGTGTGTCACTAGGGTGGTGAGGGAGTGTGGCACTGGGGTGGTGAGGGAGTGTGGCACTGGGGCAGTGAAGGAGTGTGGCACTAGGGCGGTGAGGGAGTGTGGCACTGGGGTGGTGAGGGAGTGTGGCACTGGGGCGGTGAGGGAGTGGCAGTGGAGTGGTGGGTAGTGTGGCACTGGGGTGGTGAGGGAGTGTGGCACTGGGGTGGTGAGGGAGTGGCACTGGGGCGGTGAGGGAGTGTGGCACTAGGGTGGTGAGCTAGTGTGGCACTGGGGTGGTGAGGGAGTGTGGCACTGGGGTGGTGAAGGAGTGTGGCACTGGGGCGGTGAGGGAGTGGCACTGGAGTTGTGGGTAGTGTGGCTCTAGGGTGGTGAGGGAGTGTGGCAATGGGGCGGTGACGGAGTGTGGCACTGGGACAGTGAGGGAGTGCCACTGGAGCGGTGAGGGAGTGTGGCACTGGGGCGGTGAGGGAGTGTGGCACTGGGGCGGTGAGGGAGTGTGGCACTGGGGAGGTGAGGGAGTGGAACTAGGGCGGTGAGGGAGTGGCACTGGGGTGGTGAGGGAGTGTGGCACTGGGGCGGTGAGGGAATGTGGCACTGGGGTGGAGAGGGAGTGCCACACTAGGGTGGTGAGGGAGTGTGGCACTGGGGCGGTGAGGGAGTGTGGCACTGGGGCGGTGAGGGAGTGTGGCACTGGGGCGGTGAGGGAGTGTGGCACTGGGGCAGTGAGGGAGTGGCACTGGGGCGGTGAAGGAGTGTGGCACTGGGGCGGTGAGGGAGTGTGGCACTAGGGCGGTGAAGGAGTGTGGCACTGGGGCGGTGATGGAGAAGCAACTGGGGCGGTGAGGGAGTGACACTGGGGCGGTGAGGGAGTGTGGCACTGGGGCGGTGAGGGAGTGTGGCACTGGGGCGGTGAGGGAGAGGCAACTGGGGTGGTGAAGGAGTGTGGCACTGGGGCGGTGAGGGAGTGTGGCACTGGGGCGGTGATGGAGTGTGGCACTGGGGTGGAGAGGGAGTGTGGCACTGGGGTGGTGAAGGAGTGTGGCACTAGGGTGGTGAGGGAGTGTTGCACTAGGGTGGTGAGGGAGTGGCACTGGGGTGGTGAAGGAGTGTGGCACTGGGGTGGTGAAGGAGTGTGGCACTGGGGTGGTGAGGGACTGGCACTGGGGTGGTGAAGGAGTGTGGCACTGGGGTGGTGAAGGAGTGTGGCACTGGTGTGGTGAAGGAGTGTGGCACTGGGGAGGTGAGGGTGGCACTGGGGTGGTGAAGGAGTGTGGCACTAGGGTGGTGAAGGAGTGTGGCACTAGGGTGGTGAAGGAGTGTGGCACTGGGGTGGTGAGGGAGTGTGGCACTGGGGTGGTGAAAGAGTGTGGCACTGGGGTGGTGAGGGAGTGTGGCACTGGGGTGGTGAGGGAGTGGCACTGGGGCTGTGAGGGAGTGGCACTGGGGCGGTGAGGGAGTGTGGCACTGGGGCAGTGAGGGAGTGTGGCACTGGGTTGGTTAGGGAGTGTGTCACTAGGGTGGTGAGGGAGTGTGGCACTGGGGTGGTGAGGGAGTATGGCACTGGGGCAGTGAAGGAGTGTGGCACTAGGGCGGTGAGGGAGTGTGGCACTGGGGTGGTGAGGGAGTGTGGCACTGGGGCGGTGAGGGAGTGGCACTGGAGTGGTGGGTAGTGTGGCACTGGGGTGGTGAGGGAGTGTGGCACTGGGGTGGTGAGGGAGTGGCACTGGGGCCGTGAGGGAGTGTGGCACTAGGGTGGTGAGTGAGTGTGGCACAGGGGTGGTGAGGGAGTGTGGCACTGGGGTGGTGAAGGAGTGTGGCACTGGGGCGGTGAGGGAGTGGCACTGGAGTTGTGGGTAGTGTGGCTCTGGGGTGGTGAGGGAGTGTGGCAATGAGGCGGTGACGGAGTGTGGCACTGGGACAGTGAGGGAGTGCCACTGGAGCGGTGAGGGAGTGTGGCACTGGGGCGGTGATGGAGAGGAAACTAGGGTGGTGAAGGAGTGGCACTGGGGCGATGAGGGAGTGGCACTGGGGCGGTGAGGGAGTGTGGCACTGGGGCGGTGAGGGAGTGTGGCACTGGGGCGGTGAGGGAGTGTGGCACTGAAGTGGTGAGGGAGTGTGGCACTGGGGCGGTGAGGGAGTGTGGCACTGGGGCGGTGATGGAGAGGCAACTAGGGTGGTGAAGGAATGTGGCACTGGGGCGGTGAGAGAGTGTGGCACTGGAGCGGTGAGAGAGTGTGGCACTGGGGCGGTGATGGAGTGTGGCACTGGGTCGGTGAGGGAGTGTGGCACTGGGGCGGTGAGGGAGTGTGGCACTGGGGCGGTGAGGGAGTGTGGCACTGGGGAGGTGAGGGAGTGTGGCACTGGAGCGGTGAGGGAGTGTGGCACTGGGACGGTGATGGAGTGTGGCACTGGGGCGGTGAGGGAGTGTGGCACTGGGGCGGTGAGGGAGTGTGGCACTGGGGCTTTGAGGGAGTGTGGCACTGGGGCTTTGAGGGAATGTGGCACTGGGGCGGTGAGGGAGTGTGGCACTGGGGCGGTGAGGGAGTGTGGCACTGGAGCGGTGAGGGAGTGTGGCACTGGGGCGGTGAGGGAGTGTGGCACTGGGGCGGTGAGGGAGTGTGGCACTGGGGCGGTGAGGGAGTGTGGCACTAGGTCGGTGAGGGAGTGTGGCATTGGGGCGGTGAGGGAGTGTGGCACTGGGGCGGTGATGGAGAGGAAACTAGGGTGGTGAAGGAATGTGGCACTGGGGCGGTGAGGGAGTGTGGCACTGGAGCGGTGAGGGAGTGTGGCACTGGGGCACTGAGGGAGTGGCACTGGGGCGGTGACGGAGTGTGGCACTGGGATGGTGAGGGAGTGTGGCACTGGGGCGGTGAGGGAGTGTGGCACTAGGGCGGTGAGGGAGTGTGGTACTGGGGTGGCGAGGGAGTGTGGCACTGGGGCGATGAGGGAGTGTGGCACTGGGGCTTTGAGGGAGTGTGGCACTGGGGCGGTGAGGGAGTGTGGCACTGGGGCGGTGAAATAGTGTGGCACTGGGGTGGTGAGGGAGTGTGGCACTGGGGCGGTGAGGGAGTGTGGCACTGCGGCGGTGAGAGAGTGTGGCACTTTGCCGGTGAAGGAGTGTGGCACTGGGGCGGTGAGGGAGTGGCACTGGGGCGGTGAGGGAGTATGGCACTGGGGCGGTGAGGGAGTGTGGCACTGGGGCGGTGAGGAAGTGTGGCACGCGGGTGATAAAGGAGTGTGGCACTGGGGCGGTGAGGGAGTGTGTCACTGGGGCGGTGAAAGATTGGAACTGGGGCGGTTAGGGAGTGTGGCACTGGGGCGGTGAGGGAGTGTGGCACTGTTGCGGTGAAAGAATGTGGCACTGGGGCGGTGAGGGAGTGTGGCACTGGGGCGGTGAGGGAGTGTGGCACTTTGCCGGTGAGGGAGTGTGGCACTGGGGCGGTGAGAGAGTGGCACTGGGGCGGTGAGGGAGTATGGCACTGGGGCGGTGAGGGAGTGTGGCACTGGGGCGGTGAAAAGTGGCATTTGGGGCGGTGAGGGAGTATGGCACTGAGGCGGTGAGGGAGTGTGGCACTGGGGCGGTGAGGGAGTGGCACTGGGGCGGTGAGGGAGTGGCACTGGGGCGGTGAAGGAGTAAAGGCACTGGGGTGGTGAAAGAGTGTGGCACTGGGGCGGTGAGGGAGTGTGGCACTTTGGCGGTGAGGGAGTGTGGCACTGTGGCGGTGAGGGAGTGGCACTGGGGCGGTGAGGGAGTGTGGTACTGGGGTGGTGAGGAAGTGTGGCACTGGGGTGGTGAAGGAGTGTGGCACTGGGGCGGTGAGGGAGTGTGGCACTGAAGTGGTGAGGGAATGTGGCACTGGGGTGGTGAAGGAGTGTGGCACTGGGGCGGTGAGGGAGTGTGGCACTGGGGCGGTGAGGGAGTGTGGCTCTGGGGCGGTGAGGGAGTGTGGCACTTTGGCGGTGAGGGAGTGTGGCACTGGAGCTGTGAGGGAGTGTGGCACTGGGGTGGCGAGGGAGTGTGGCACTGGGGTGGTGAAGGAGTGTGGCACTGGGGCGGTGAGGGAGTGTGGTACTGGGGCGGTGAGGGAGTGTGGCACTGGGGTGGTGGAGGAGTGTGGAACTCGGGAGTTGAGGGGGTGTGGCACTGGGGTGGTGAGGGAGTGTGGCACTAGGGTGGTGAGGGAGTGTGGCACTGGGGTGGTGAGGGAGTGTGGAACTCGGGAGGTGAGGGAGTGTGGCACTGGGGTGGTGAGGGAGTGTGGCACTGGTGCGGTGAGGGAGTGTGGCACTGGGGTGGTGAGGGAGTGTGGCACTGGAGCGGTGAGGGAGTGGCACTGGGGCGGTGAGGGAGTGTAGCACTGGGGTGGTGTAGGAGTGTGGCACTGAGGCGGTGAGGGAGTGTGGCACTGGGGCAGTGAGGGAGTGGCACTGGGGCGGTGAGGGAGTGTGGCACTGGGGTGGTGAGGGAGTGGCACTGGGGCGGTGAGGGAGTGTGACACTGGGGCAGTGAGGGAGTGGCACTGGGGCGGTGAGGGAGTGTGGCACTGGGGTAGTGAGGGAGTGTGGCACTGGGGCGGTGAGGGAGTGGCACTGGGGCGGTGAGGGAGTGTGGCACTGGGGCGGTGAGGGTGTCGTGACGCTGAACCCCGGTTCATTCCGAACACAGCGATTACACAACACATAACACCTTGCCTCAGCAACCGTTACTACCACCGTGTACTCCTACACCCACCAGACCCTTGAGGCGTACCACTAGGTTTGTACTGGAACACAATGAGTGGACATATGGAAAGTATTTAAAGGCCGTCGTGTTTTGTCATTTAATTACAAAGAATAGACTCTGACAAATAATAATATATTAACATACTCTATTAGGTCAATACACTTCCAATACCCATAGACCACTTGACCTCCGCGATCACCACCCACACTCGTAACTTCCGCCTAAGTCCCTAATACGGAATGATTACTACAACGCTCCACACCCGGTTAGTCTTTCATTCAATACTCACATACTGCAGACTTAACTTCGTCACTAAGATCACATCAGGTTCTCGCATAGCTGTCTGCTACACTTCGCTGCTGCCGCAAACGGGGATCCAAAGGCCTTGCTAGTTCAACTCCCACAATCAGACTGACTCTAGCCAACCATGGCCTCAAACATTTCACCTCTCCTCTCAAGGAAGGTATAATCCGATTAACCTTATCCCTAGAGCGGTAACCTTGATCCTAGAAGCCTGACGACGAATAATTCCTCTTTCCAGGAATTATTAATTTGGCTAAACAGCTTCGGTCTTAATCCATTGACCTTTCTTAGATATGTGATCCATAGTCTGTCTACTTACATGTACTTCCAATCATCATTCGTTAAGTGTTGTAGTAATGATCCTCTAGCTAATAATTCCTACTAACTTGTGGATTACAACACCACTCCCCTCCTTAAACACGCATATGTCCCCATATGCATCATTGCAATGGTTCCATTAGTGCAAGGACCTGGAGGATGCACCCACCATATGTGTACAACTACAAAATCATCCAAAAAGTTCATCATACACACGATGAAATAAATTAAAATTTTCCCCGACATGACTCACAACACTTCTCCAACATATACATTATATTCACATCATAGCACAGGTAAAATAGTCTGTAATAATTTTTCCCATCTCCAACAATGCACATATACCTAAACTGCTGACATATAATTACATACAAACATAACCATAATATTACATGGACCAGAATGCTGGCACTTAAACAGAAATGACACTAGTCATTAATATATACACAACACATATATATCTAAGGTTCTTCATCCTTAGTAATTATAATTTAACATCTTGCCCTGTACTGTTGACATAAGGGCTTACAATGATCACACAATGTTTCACTGGCCTCCTCCACAATTGGCAGCATCACTTCTCTTGTCTTCGTGTCCCATGGGTGCTAGGTCATAGATCCTCCATGACCCAGACAAAACCCAGGCTGTCCAGCCTGGTGAATGTTGTCAATGTCCCATCGTTGCTCTGAGCTAACGTGATCCTGGCCTCCAGAGCAACGGAGATTCCTACCCCAGGGTCATGTTCCCTTGGGTCTGTGCTGACGTCTCGTTCCGGGGCACCAATCCCAGAACGCTGTAGATCCCTCACAGCTCTCTGGTCTAGGCCCATCCGCCCAGAGTGTGTCCACCTGTATTCACACCTTCCCGACCGCTGTACCTGCAAAATATTCCCTCGGAGCCCCCTGGCTCGATCCCATTATTACATAACCCCCTCGGCTCCTTACTCTCTCCCCGTATATAGCCTGAGCGCAGCTGCAAAACCATTGCAGCTGGCCCTTATCCCTGCTTTGATGTCAGGGGGCGAATTTCGCCTATAACGTCACGTTGGCTTCACTTCCACCCCCCTTTTTTTTCTAGAATAACTGAGTGTAGCCTCATAGCTTCCCTTCTACTCTACCTGAGGCTCTGTGACATGATCCCTGGGGACCTTCTCAAGCCTAACACTCAGTAATGGTGCCGATGAGGTAATATACAGTATATACATACACATACATTATCACAATAAATACCTCATTAAAATAATTTCACAACTAATGTCACTAAAGCATCATACTGCCACTGGCTCGCTTCTAGCGAGATTCCTGTAACAACTTAATTAATGAGAAATTAGTATATCTACTTGGCTCGCTCACTGCAACCACCAACACCTGAAATTTTGAAATTCTACATTATAATCTTATCCATAAGACTTACCCACTCCGACATAATTAATAATGAAAATTTTAATGAGAATAATGAATTTTTATTAGTCTTTTATGAGTTTTGCTAGATATATCGACGTGGCTCGCCTACTGCAGCCACCAACTCCCGCAATTATCCACATTTCATCTTATCCATAAGACTTACCCACTCCGACACACCATTACCTCTGGTCATCCCAACCACTGATGACCTCAATATAACGCCACACATCCCCACAACCACTTCCTGCGTCCTAACGCACCGACCTTGCTACGCCAATACTCACTTTACCGACCACTACCTGGCGCCCCTGCGCCACCATATACTCCACAACACCACACTCCATACCAGGCGTCCAAACGCCACTACACTACACCACCCAATGGCGTCCCCAACGCCCTCAACACAACACCCGGCGTCCCCAACGCCCTCAACACAACACCCGGCGTCCCCAACGCCCTCAACACAACACACGGCGTCCCCAACGCCCTCAACACAACACCCGGCGTCCCCAACGCCCTCAACACAACACACGGCGTCCCCAACGCCCTCAACACAACACACGGCGTCCCCTACGCCCTCAACACAACACACGGCGTCCCCAACGCCCTCAACACAACACCCGGCGTCCCCAACGCCCTCAACACAACACCCGGCGTCCCCAACGCCCTCAACACAACACTCGGCGTCCCCAACGCCCTCAACACAACACCCGGCGTCCCCAACGCCCTCAACACAACACACGGCGTCCCCAACGCCCTCAACACAACACACGGCGTCCCCAACGCCCTCAACACAACACACGGCGTCCCCAACGCCCTCAACACAACACCCGGCGTCCCCAACGCCCTCAACACCACACACGGCGTCTCCAACGCCCTCAACACCATCACCACCACAGGCATATGCCTTGCGCCAGAGCGCATCAAAACACCACGAGACATCACCAAACGCAACACACACTGTCCCTTTTCTCTTGTAATCCGTTAATTACCTGACCCACAGTCGTCAGGTATAATATCTTGTGTAGTGGCCACCCGCCACACTCTACCACCTGCGTTAACATACTTCAACGCTAATGTCTACAATACACCCGGTGTTACAACAACCAGTTATGCTACACATGCTACACCTTGGCGCTACAATGCCAACAATGTCATGCACTATACTACATCCATAATATCCACAGTGAAAACATGCACATTTCACTACAGTAAATACTATGCATTACGCTGGCGTCTAATAAGCCACTACACATGCATTACACTACACACCACATGCATTACACTACACACCCCTGCGTACAAACGCCAATACACAACCATGCACTACACCCGGCGCCACACACCCCCACCAAAGGGACACGCTCCCCGTGTCCCACGGTAACACTCTCCATAATGCTACCTGCACCCACAAAATAATCTCCATGGCCCTCTCCACGGTACACGAGACATCGAACCCCAGACGTCAAATTACGCGTCGCTCGCTATGCCTAGGAGTTCACAATTCACTTCGCCTATTTTCTGTGTCGATGTAACGCCTGAAATCGCTCGAATCTTTACGTAATATTTAATTATCTTTAAAATATTAGGTTTACACTTTACGTGAAATTTAATTAACTTTAAATTACGTAGTTTTCACGCTTAATTTCACCTTAGGAACGGTTTCTCACTATTTCCGCCTTACCAACTATATAAAACAAGCTCCAAGGTGCGGCTCGCTTGGCCCACCCATCGCTTGGCCCGCACATGGCCGCACATGGCCCACGCTGGCCCACATTCACCGGCGCTAGTTTACCTCGCCACGCTGTATAATCCGCACTACGAACACTGTATAATCCGCACTACGAACACTGTATAATCCGCACTACGAACACTGTATAATCCGCACTACGAACACTGTATAATCCGCACTACGAACACTGTATAATCCGCACTACGAACACTGTATAATCCGCACTACGAACACTGTATAATCCGCACTACGAACACTGCACTTGTTTTGGATCCCGATGCTTCAGTGATCCAGACTTGCCTCTTAGCCGTCTCTCGCTGCGGGAATCTGGAAAGAAAGAAATAAACCCCACATGTGCCCCACAATGGCCTAGTCCCTTTAATTAACTAACTCCTCTGACCTGGTCTCACCTGACCCTTCTTTCCTCCGTCTAGTAACCACCGTTCTCACCACAACCCGATGTCTACCATTTCCCGAACATTCCCTCACCAACCAAACCAGAACCACACTTCCTTCATCTCGCAAAGTGTTCCAAAACCTGTTTGCGCTGCCACCAAATATGTCGTCTACCAATTCCCTAACATTCCCTCACCAACCAAACCAGGAACACTATGAAGGGACACATGGAAAGTATTTAAAGGCCGTCGGGTTTTGTCATTTACTTACAAAGAATAGACTCTGACAAATAATTATATATTAACATACTCTATTAGGTCAATACGCTTCCAATACCCATAGACCACTTGACCTCCGCGATCACCACACACACTCGTAACTTCCGCCTAAGTCCCTAATACGGAATGATTACTACAACGCTCCACACCCGGTTAGTCTTTCATTCAATACTCACATACTGCAGACTTAACTTCGTCACTAAGATCACATCAGGTTCTCGCATAGCTGTCTGCTACACTTCGCTGCTGCCGCAAACGGGGATCCAAAGGCCTTGCTAGTTCAACTCCCACAATCAGACTGACTCTAGCCAACCATGGCCTCAAACATTTCACCACTCCTCTCAAGGAAGGTATAATCCGATTAACCTTATCCCTAGAGCGGTAACCTTGATCCTAGAAGCCTGACGACGAATAATTCCTCTTTCCAGGAATTATTAATTTGGCTAAACAGCTTCGGTCTTAATCCATTGACCTTTCTTAGATATGTGATCCATAGTCTGTCTACTTACATGTACTTCCAATCATCATTCGTTAAGTGTTGTAGTAATGATCCTCTAGCTAATAATTCCTACTAACTTGTGGATTACAACACCACTCCCCTCCTTAAACACGCATATGTCCCCATATGCATCATTGCAATGGTTCCATTAGTGCAAGGACCTGGAGGATGCACCCACCATATGTGTACAACTACAAAATCATCCAAAAAGTTCATCATACACACGATGAAATAAATTAAAATTTTCCCCGACATGACTCACAACACTTCTCCAACATATACATTATATTCACATCATAGCACAGGTAAAATAGTCTGTAATAATTTTTCCCATCTCCAACAATGCACATATACCTAAACTGCTGACATATAATTACATACAAACATAACCATAATATTACATGGACCAGAATGCTGGCACTTAAACAGAAATGACACTAGTCATTAATACATACACAACACATATATATCTAAGGTTCTTCATCCTTAGTAATTATAATTTAACATCTTGCCCTGTACTGTTGACATAAGGGCTTACAATGATCACACAATGTTTCACTGGCCTCCTCCACAATTGGCAGCATCACTTCTCTTGTCTTCGTGTCCCATGGGTGCTAGGTCATAGATCCTCCATGACCCAGACAAAACCCAGGCTGTCCAGCCTGGTGAATGTTGTCAATGTCCCATCGTTGCTCTGAGCTAACGTGATCCTGGCCTCCAGAGCAACGGAGATTCCTACCCCAGGGTCATGTTCCCTTGGGTCTGTGCTGACGTCTCGTTCCGGGGCACCAATCCCAGAACGCTGTAGATCCCTCACAGCTCTCTGGTCTAGGCCCATCCGCCCAGAGTGTGTCCACCTGTATTCACACCTTCCCGACCGCTGTACCTGCAAAATATTCCCTCGGAGCCCCCTGGCTCGATCCCATTATTACATAACCCCCTCGGCTCCTTACTCTCTCCCCGTATATAGCCTGAGCGCAGCTGCAAAACCATTGCAGCTGGCCCTTATCCCTGCTTTGATGTCAGGGGGCGAATTTCGCCTATAACGTCACGTTGGCTTCACTTCCACCCCCCTTTTTTTTCTAGAATAACTGAGTGTAGCCTCATAGCTTCCCTTCTACTCTACCTGAGGCTCTGTGACATGATCCCTGGGGACCTTCTCAAGCCTAACACTCAGTAATGGTGCCGATGAGGTAATATACAGTATATACATACACATACATTATCACAATAAATACCTCATTAAAATAATTTCACAACTAATGTCACTAAAGCATCATACTGCCACTGGCTCGCTTCTAGCGAGATTCCTGTAACAACTTAATTAATGAGAAATTAGTATATCTACTTGGCTCGCTCACTGCAACCACCAACACCTGAAATTTTGAAATTCTACATTATAATCTTATCCATAAGACTTACCCACTCCGACATAATTAATAATGAAAATTTTAATGAGAATAATGAATTTTTATTAGTCTTTTATGAGTTTTGCTAGATATATCGACGTGGCTCGCCTACTGCAGCCACCAACTCCCGCAATTATCCACATTTCATCTTATCCATAAGACTTACCCACTCCGACACACCATTACCTCTGGTCATCCCAACCACTGATGACCTCAATATAACGCCACACATCCCCACAACCACTTCCTGCGTCCTAACGCACCGACCTTGCTACGCCAATACTCACTTTACCGACCACTACCTGGCGCCCCTGCGCCACCATATACTCCACAACACCACACTCCATACCAGGCGTCCAAACGCCACTACACTACACCACCCAATGGCGTCCCCAACGCCCTCAACACAACACCCGGCGTCCCCAACGCCCTCAACACAACACCCGGCGTCCCCAACGCCCTCAACACAACACACGGCGTCCCCAACGCCCTCAACACAACACCCGGCGTCCCCAACGCCCTCAACACAACACACGGCGTCCCCAACGCCCTCAACACAACACACGGCGTCCCCTACGCCCTCAACACAACACACGGCGTCCCCAACGCCCTCAACACAACACCCGGCGTCCCCAACGCCCTCAACACAACACCCGGCGTCCCCAACGCCCTCAACACAACACTCGGCGTCCCCAACGCCCTCAACACAACACCCGGCGTCCCCAACGCCCTCAACACAACACACGGCGTCCCCAACGCCCTCAACACAACACACGGCGTCCCCAACGCCCTCAACACAACACACGGCGTCCCCAACGCCCTCAACACAACACCCGGCGTCCCCAACGCCCTCAACACCACACACGGCGTCTCCAACGCCCTCAACACCATCACCACCACAGGCATATGCCTTGCGCCAGAGCGCATCAAAACACCACGAGACATCACCAAACGCAACACACACTGTCCCTTTTCTCTTGTAATCCGTTAATTACCTGACCCACAGTCGTCAGGTATAATATCTTGTGTAGTGGCCACCCGCCACACTCTACCACCTGCGTTAACATACTTCAACGCTAATGTCTACAATACACCCGGTGTTACAACAACCAGTTATGCTACACATGCTACACCTTGGCGCTACAATGCCAACAATGTCATGCACTATACTACATCCATAATATCCACAGTGAAAACATGCACATTTCACTACAGTAAATACTATGCATTACGCTGGCGTCTAATAAGCCACTACACATGCATTACACTACACACCACATGCATTACACTACACACCCCTGCGTACAAACGCCAATACACAACCATGCACTACACCCGGCGCCACACACCCCCACCAAAGGGACACGCTCCCCGTGTCCCACGGTAACACTCTCCATAATGCTACCTGCACCCACAAAATAATCTCCATGGCCCTCTCCACGGTACACGAGACATCGAACCCCAGACGTCAAATTACGCGTCGCTCGCTATGCCTAGGAGTTCACAATTCACTTCGCCTATTTTCTGTGTCGATGTAACGCCTGAAATCGCTCGAATCTTTACGTAATATTTAATTATCTTTAAAATATTAGGTTTACACTTTACGTGAAATTTAATTAACTTTAAATTACGTAGTTTTCACGCTTAATTTCACCTTAGGAACGGTTTCTCACTATTTCCGCCTTACCAACTATATAAAACAAGCTCCAAGGTGCGGCTCGCTTGGCCCACCCATCGCTTGGCCCGCACATGGCCGCACATGGCCCACGCTGGCCCACATTCACCGGCGCTAGTTTACCTCGCCACGCTGTATAATCCGCACTACGAACACTGTATAATCCGCACTACGAACACTGTATAATCCGCACTACGAACACTGTATAATCCGCACTACGAACACTGTATAATCCGCACTACGAACACTGTATAATCCGCACTACGAACACTGTATAATCCGCACTACGAACACTGTATAATCCGCACTACGAACACTGCACTTGTTTTGGATCCCGATGCTTCAGTGATCCAGACTTGCCTCTTAGCCGTCTCTCGCTGCGGGAATCTGGAAAGAAAGAAATAAACCCCACATGTGCCCCACAATGGCCTAGTCCCTTTAATTAACTAACTCCTCTGACCTGGTCTCACCTGACCCTTCTTTCCTCCGTCTAGTAACCACCGTTCTCACCACAACCCGATGTCTACCATTTCCCGAACATTCCCTCACCAACCAAACCAGAACCACACTTCCTTCATCTCGCAAAGTGTTCCAAAACCTGTTTGCGCTGCCACCAAATATGTCGTCTACCAATTCCCTAACATTCCCTCACCAACCAAACCAGGAACACTATGAAGGGACACATGGAAAGTATTTAAAGGCCGTCGGGTTTTGTCATTTACTTACAAAGAATAGACTCTGACAAATAATTATATATTAACATACTCTATTAGGTCAATACGCTTCCAATACCCATAGACCACTTGACCTCCGCGATCACCACACACACTCGTAACTTCCGCCTAAGTCCCTAATACGGAATGATTACTACAACGCTCCACACCCGGTTAGTCTTTCATTCAATACTCACATACTGCAGACTTAACTTCGTCACTAAGATCACATCAGGTTCTCGCATAGCTGTCTGCTACACTTCGCTGCTGCCGCAAACGGGGATCCAAAGGCCTTGCTAGTTCAACTCCCACAATCAGACTGACTCTAGCCAACCATGGCCTCAAACATTTCACCACTCCTCTCAAGGAAGGTATAATCCGATTAACCTTATCCCTAGAGCGGTAACCTTGATCCTAGAAGCCTGACGACGAATAATTCCTCTTTCCAGGAATTATTAATTTGGCTAAACAGCTTCGGTCTTAATCCATTGACCTTTCTTAGATATGTGATCCATAGTCTGTCTACTTACATGTACTTCCAATCATCATTCGTTAAGTGTTGTAGTAATGATCCTCTAGCTAATAATTCCTACTAACTTGTGGATTACAACACCACTCCCCTCCTTAAACACGCATATGTCCCCATATGCATCATTGCAATGGTTCCATTAGTGCAAGGACCTGGAGGATGCACCCACCATATGTGTACAACTACAAAATCATCCAAAAAGTTCATCATACACACGATGAAATAAATTAAAATTTTCCCCGACATGACTCACAACACTTCTCCAACATATACATTATATTCACATCATAGCACAGGTAAAATAGTCTGTAATAATTTTTCCCATCTCCAACAATGCACATATACCTAAACTGCTGACATATAATTACATACAAACATAACCATAATATTACATGGACCAGAATGCTGGCACTTAAACAGAAATGACACTAGTCATTAATACATACACAACACATATATATCTAAGGTTCTTCATCCTTAGTAATTATAATTTAACATCTTGCCCTGTACTGTTGACATAAGGGCTTACAATGATCACACAATGTTTCACTGGCCTCCTCCACAATTGGCAGCATCACTTCTCTTGTCTTCGTGTCCCATGGGTGCTAGGTCATAGATCCTCCATGACCCAGACAAAACCCAGGCTGTCCAGCCTGGTGAATGTTGTCAATGTCCCATCGTTGCTCTGAGCTAACGTGATCCTGGCCTCCAGAGCAACGGAGATTCCTACCCCAGGGTCATGTTCCCTTGGGTCTGTGCTGACGTCTCGTTCCGGGGCACCAATCCCAGAACGCTGTAGATCCCTCACAGCTCTCTGGTCTAGGCCCATCCGCCCAGAGTGTGTCCACCTGTATTCACACCTTCCCGACCGCTGTACCTGCAAAATATTCCCTCGGAGCCCCCTGGCTCGATCCCATTATTACATAACCCCCTCGGCTCCTTACTCTCTCCCCGTATATAGCCTGAGCGCAGCTGCAAAACCATTGCAGCTGGCCCTTATCCCTGCTTTGATGTCAGGGGGCGAATTTCGCCTATAACGTCACGTTGGCTTCACTTCCACCCCCCTTTTTTTTCTAGAATAACTGAGTGTAGCCTCATAGCTTCCCTTCTACTCTACCTGAAGCTCTGTGACATGATCCCGGGGGACCTTCTCAAGCCTAACACTCAGTAATGGTGCC
Source organism: Procambarus clarkii (assembly GCF_040958095.1). Taxonomy (NCBI): domain Eukaryota; kingdom Metazoa; phylum Arthropoda; class Malacostraca; order Decapoda; family Cambaridae; genus Procambarus; species Procambarus clarkii. The sequence goes on along the minus strand of NW_027189409.1, from coordinate 52,490 downwards.
GATGAGGTAATATACAGTATATACATACACATACATTATCACAATAAATACCTCATTAAAATAATTTCACAACTAATGTCACTAAAGCATCATACTGCCACTGGCTCGCTTCTAGCGAGATTCCTGTAACAACTTAATTAATGAGAAATTAGTATATCTACTTGGCTCGCTCACTGCAAACACCAACACCTGAAATTTTGAAATTCTACATTATAATCTTATCCATAAGACTTACCCACTCCGACATAATTAATAATGAAAATTTTAATGAGAATAATGAATTTTTATTAGTCTTTTATGAGTTTTGCTAGATATATCGACGTGGCTCGCCTACTGCAGCCACCAACTCCTGCAATTATCCACATTTCATCTTATCCATAAGACTTACCCACTCCGACACACCATTACCTCTGGTCATCCCAACCACTGATGACCTCAATATAACGCCACACATCCCCACAACCACTTCCTGCGTCCTAACGCACCGACCTTGCTACGCCAATACTCACTTTACCGACCACTACCTGGCGCCCCTGCGCCACCATATACTCCACAACACCACACTCCATACCAGGCGTCCAAACGCCACTACACTACACCACCCAATGGCGTCCCCAACGCCCTCAACACAACACCCGGCGTCCCCAACGCCCTCAACACAACACCCGGCGTCCCCAACGCCCTCAACACAACACACGGCGTCCCCAACGCCCTCAACACAACACCCGGCGTCCCCAACGCCCTCAACACAACACACGGCGTCCCCAACGCCCTCAACACAACACACGGCGTCCCCAACGCCCTCAACACAACACACGGCGTCCCCAACGCCCTCAACACAACACCCGGCGTCCCCAACGCCCTCAACACAACACCCGGCGTCCCCAACGCCCTCAACACAACACACGGCGTCCCCAACGCCCTCAACACAACACCCGGCGTCCCCAACGCCCTCAACACAACACACGGCGTCCCCAACGCCCTCAACACAACACACGGCGTCCCCAACGCCCTCAACACAACACACGGCGTCCCCAACGCCCTCAACACAACACCCGGCGTCCCCAACGCCCTCAACACCACACACGGCGTCTCCAACGCCCTCAACACCATCACCACCACAGGCATATGCCTTGCGCCAGAGCGCATCAAAACACCACGAGACATCACCAAACGCAACACACACTGTCCCTTTTCTCTTGTAATCCGTTAATTACCTAACCCACAGTCGTCAGGTATAATATCTTGTGTAGTGGCCACCCGCCACACTCTACCACCTGCGTTAACATACTTCAACGCTAATGTCTACAATACACCCGGTGTTACAACAACCAGTTATGCTACACATGCTACACCTTGGCGCTACAATGCCAACAATGTCATGCACTATACTACATCCATAATATCCACAGTGAAAACATGCACATTTCACTACAGTAAATACTATGCATTACGCTGGCGTCTAATAAGCCACTACACATGCATTACACTACACACCACATGCATTACACTACACACCCCTGCGTACAAACGCCAATACACAACCATGCACTACACCCGGCGCCACACACCCCCACCAACGGGACACGCTCCCCGTGTCCCACGGTAACACTCTCCATAATGCTACCTGCACCCACAAAAAAATCTCCATGGCCCTCTCCACGGTACACGAGACATCGAACCCCAGACGTCAAATTACGCGTCGCTCGCTATGCCTAGGAGTTCACAATTCACTTCGCCTATTTTCTGTGTCGATGTAACGCCTGAAATCGCTCGAATCTTTACGTAATATTTAATTATCTTTAAAATATTAGGTTTACACTTTACGTGAAATTTAATTAACTTTAAATTACGTAGTTTTCACGCTTAATTTCACCTTAGGAACGGTTTCTCACTATTTCCGCCTTACCAACTATATAAAACAAGCTCCAAGGTGCGGCTCGCTTGGCCCACCCATCGCTTGGCCCGCACATGGCCGCACATGGCCCACGCTGGCCCACATTCACCCGCGCTAGTTTACCTCGCCACGCTGTATAATCCACACTACGAACACTGTATAATCCGCACTACGAACACTGTATAATCCGCACTACGAACACTGTATAATCCGCACTACGAACACTGTATAATCCGCACTACGAACACTGCACTTGTTTTGGATCCCGATGCTTCAGTGATCCAGACTTGCCTCTTAGCCGTCTCTCGCTGCGGGAATCTGGAAAGAAAGAAATAAACCCCACATGTGCCCCACAATGGCCTAGTCCCTTTAATTAACTAACTCCTCTGACCTGGTCTCACCTGACCCTTCTTTCCTCCGTCTAGTAACCACCGTTCTCACCACAACCCGATGTCTACCATTTCCCGAACATTCCCTCACCAACCAAACCAGAACCACACTTCCTTCATCTCGCAAAGTGTTCCAAAACCTGTTTGCGCTGCCACCAAATATGTCGTCTACCAATTCCCTAACATTCCCTCACCAACCAAACCAGGAACACTATGAAGGGACACATGGAAAGTATTTAAAGGCCGTCGGGTTTTGTCATTTACTTACAAAGAATAGACTCATAATGACAAATAATTATATATTAACATACTCTATTAGGTCAATACGCTTCCAATACCCATAGACCACTTGACCTCCGCGATCACCACACACACTCGTAACTTCCGCCTAAGTCCCTAATACGGAATGATTACTACAACGCTCCACACCCGGTTAGTCTTTCATTCAATACTCACATACTGCAGACTTAACTTCGTCACTAAGATCACATCAGGTTCTCGCATAGCTGTCTGCTACACTTCGCTGCTGCCGCAAACGGGGATCCAAAGGCCTTGCTAGTTCAACTCCCACAATCAGACTGACTCTAGCCAACCATGGCCTCAAACATTTCACCACTCCTCTCAAGGAAGGTATAATCCGATTAACCTTATCCCTAGAGCGGTAACCTTGATCCTAGAAGCCTGACGACGAATAATTCCTCTTTCCAGGAATTATTAATTTGGCTAAACAGCTTCAGTCTTAATCCATTGACCTTTCTTAGATATGTGATCCATAGTCTGTCTACTTACATGTACTTCCAATCATCATTCGTTAAGTGTTGTAGTAATGATCCTCTAGCTAATAATTCCTACTAACTTGTGGATTACAACAAGGGAGTGGCACTGGGGCGGTGAGGGAGTGGCACTGGGGCGGTGAGGGAGTATGGCACTGAGTCGGTGAGAGAGTGTGGCACTGGGGCGATGAGGGAGTGGCACTGGGGTGGTGAGGGAGTGTGGCACTGGGGTGGTGAAGGAGTGGCACTGGGGTGGTGAGGGAGTGGCACTGGGGCGATGAGGCAGTGTGGCACTGGGGCGGTGAGGGAATGGCACTGGGGTGGTGAGGGAGTGTGGCACTGGGGTGGTGAAGGAGTGGCACTGGGGCGGTGAGGGAGTATGGCACTGGGGCGGTGAAGGAGTGTGGCACTGGGGTGGTGAGTGAGTGTGGCACTGGGGTGGTGAAGGAGTGGCACTGGAGTGGTGAGGGAGTGTGGAACTCGGGAGGTGAGGGAGTGTGGCACTGGAGCGGTGAGGGAGTGTGGCACTGGGGCGCTGAGGGAGTGTGGGATTGGGGCGGTGAAGGAGTGAGGCACTGGGGCGGTGAAGGAGTGTGGCACTGGATTGGTGAGGGAGTGTGGCACTGGGGTGGTGAGGGAGTATGGCACTGGGGTGGTGAGGGAGTGTGGCACTGGGGCGGTGAAGGAGTGTGGCACTGGATTGGTGAGGGAGTGTGGCACTGGGGCTGTGATGGAGTGTGGCACTGGGGTGGTGAGGGAGTGTGGCACTGGGGTGGTGAAGGAGTGTGGCACTGGGGCGGTGAGGGAGTGTGGCACTGGGGCGGTGAAGGAGTGTGGCACTGGGGCGGTGAGGGAGTGTGGCACTGGGGCAGTGGAGGAGTGTGGCACTGGGGCGGTGAGGGAGTGGCACTGGGGCGGTGAGGGAGTGTGGCACTGGGGCGGTGAGGGAGTGTGGCACTGGGGCAGTGAGGGAGTGGCACTGGGGCGGTGAGGGAGTGTGGCACTGGGGCGGTGAGGGAGTGGCACTGGGGCGGTGAAAAAGTGTGGCACTGGGGTGGTGAGGGAGTGTGGCACTGGGGCGGTGAGCGAGTGTGGCACTGGGGCGGTGAGGGAGTGTGACACTGGGGCGGTGAGGGAGTGTGGCACTGGGGCGGTGAGGGAGTGTGGCACTGGGGCGGTGAGGGAGTGTGGCACTGGGGCGGTGAGGGAGTATGGCACTGGGGCATTGAGGAAGTGTGGCACTGGGGCGGTGAGGGAGTGACACTTTGGCGGTGAGCGAGTGTGGCACTGGGGCGGTGAGGGAGTGTGGCACTGGGGCAGTGAGGGAGTGTGGCACTGGGGTGGTGAGGGAGTGTGGCACTGGGGTGGTGAAGGAGTGTGGCACTGGGGCGGTGAGGGAGTGTGGCACTGGGGCGGTGAGGGAGTGTGGCACTGGGGCGGTGAGCGAGTGTGGCACTGGGGCAGTGAGGGAGTGTGGCACTGGGGCGGTGAGGGAGTGGAACGGGGCGGTGAGGGAGTGTGGCACTGGGGCGGTGAGGGAGTGTGGCACTGGGGCAGTGAGGGAGTGGCACTGGGGCGGTGAGAGAGTGTGGCACTGGGGCGGTGAGGGAGTGGCACTGGAGCGGTGAGGAAGTGTGGCACTGGGGCGGTGATGGAGTGTGGCACTGGGGCAGTGAGGTAGTGTGGCACTGGGGCGGTGAGGGAATGGCACTGGGGCGGTAAGGGAGTGTGGCACTGGGGCGGTGAGGGAGTGTGGCACTGGGGCAGTGAGGGAGTGGCACTGGGGCGGTGAGGGAGTGTGGCACTGGGGCGGTGAGGGAGTGGCACTGGGGTGGTGAGGGAGTGTGGCACTGGGGCAGTGAGGGAGTGTGGCACTGGGGCGGTGAGGGAATGGCACTGGGGCGGTGAGGGAGTGTGGCACTGGGGCGGTGAGGGAGTGTGTCACTGGGGCAGTGAGGGAGTGGCACTGGGGCGGTGAGGGAGTGTGGCACTGGGGCGGTGAGGGAGTGGCACTGGGGGGGTGAGGGAGTGTGGCACTGGGGCAGTGAGGGAGTGTGGCACTGGGGCGGTGAGGGAGTGTGGCACTGGGGCGGTGAGGGATTGGCACTGGGGTTGTGAGGGAGTGTGGCACTGGGACGGTGAGGGAGTGTGGCACTAGGGCGGTGAGGGAGTGTGGCACTGGGGCGGTGAGGGAGTGTGTCACTGGGACGGTGAGGGAGTGTGGCACTTAGGTGGTGAGGGAGTGTGGCTCTGGGGCGGTGAGGGAGTGTGGCAAAGGGGCTGTGAGGGAGTGGCACTGGGGCGGTGAGGGAGTGGCACTGGGGCGGTGAGGGAGTGGCACTGGGGCGGTGAGGGAGTGTGACACTGGGGCGGTGAGGGAGAGTGGCACTGGGGCAGTGAGGGAGTGTGGCACTGGGGCGGTAAGGGAGTGACACTGGGGCGGTGAGCGAGTGTGGCACTGGGGCGGTGAGGGAGTGTGGCACTGGGGCAGTGAGGGAGTGTGGCACTGGGGTGGTGAGGGAGTGTGGCACTGGGGTGGTGAAGGAGTGTGGCACTGGGGCAGTGAGGGAGTGTGGCACTGGGGCGGTGAGGGAGTGTGGCACTGGGGCGGTGAGGGAGTGTGGCACTGGGGCAGTGAGGGAGTGTGGCACTGGGGCGGTGAGGGAGTGGCACGGGGTGGTGAGGGAGTGTGGCACTGGGGCGGTGAGGGAGTGTGGCACTGGGGCAGTGAGGGAGTGGCACTGGGGCGGTGAGAGAGTGTGGCACTGGGGCGGTGAGGGAGTGGCACTGGAGCGGTGAGGAAGTGTGGCACTGGGGCGGTGATGGAGTGTGGCACTGGGGCAGTGAGGTAGTGTGGCACTGGGGCGGTGAGGGAATGGCACTGGGGCGGTGAGGGAGTGTGGCACTGGGGCGGTGAAGGAGTGTGTCACTGGGGCAGTGAGGGAGTGGCACTGGGGCGGTGAGGGAGTGTGGCACTGGGGCGGTGAGGGAGTGGCACTGGGGGGGTGAGGGAGTGTGGCACTTGGGCAGTGAGGGAGTGTGGCACTGGGGCGGTGAGGGAGTGTGGCACTGGGGCGGTGAGGGATTGGCACTGGGGTGGTGAGGGAGTGTGGCACTGGGACGGTGAGGGAGTGTGGCACTAGGGCGGTGAGGGAGTGTGGCACTGGGGCGGTGAGGGAGTGTGTCACTGGGACGGTGAGGGAGTGTGGCACTTAGGTGGTGAGGGAGTGTGGCTCTGGGGCGGTGAGGGAGTGTGGCACTGGGGCGGTGAGGGAGTGTGGCACTGGGGTGGTGAGGGAGTGTGGCACTGGAGCAGTGAGGGAGTGGCACTGGGGCGGTAAGGGAGTGTGGCACTGAGGCAGTGAGGAAGTGGGGCAGTGGGGCGGTGAGTGAGTGGCACTGGGGCGGTGAGGGAGTGTGGCACTGGGGCGGTGAGGGAGTGTGGCACTGGGGCGGTGAGGGAGTGTGGGACTGGGGCAGTGAGGGAGTGGCACTGGGGCGGTGAGGGAGTGTGGCACTGGGGTGGTGAGGGAGTGGCACTGGGGCGGTGAGGGAATGGCACTGGGGCGGTGAGGGAGTGTGGCACTGGGGCGGTGAGGGAGTGTGTCACTGGGGCAGTGAGGGAGTGGCACTGGGGCGGTGAGGGAGTGTGGCACTGGGGCGGTGAGGGAGTGGCACTGGGGGGGTGAGGGAGTGTGGCACTGGGGCAGTGAGGGAGTGTGGCACTGGGGCGGTGAGGGAGTGTGGCACTGGGGCGGTGAGGGATTGGCACTGGGGTTGTGAGGGAGTGTGGCACTGGGACGGTGAGGGAGTGTGGCACTAGGGCGGTGAGGGAGTGTGGCACTGGGGCGGTGAGGGAGTGTGTCACTGGGACGGTGAGGGAGTGTGGCACTTAGGTGGTGAGGGAGTGTGGCTCTGGGGCGGTGAGGGAGTGTGGCAAAGGGGCTGTGAGGGAGTGGCACTGGGGCGGTGAGGGAGTGGCACTGGGGCGGTGAGGGAGTGGCACTGGGGCGGTGAGGGAGTGTGACACTGGGGCGGTGAGGGAGAGTGGCACTGGGGCAGTGAGGGAGTGTGGCACTGGGGCGGTAAGGGAGTGACACTGGGGCGGTGAGCGAGTGTGGCACTGGGGCGGTGAGGGAGTGTGGCACTGGGGCAGTGAGGGAGTGTGGCACTGGGGTGGTGAGGGAGTGTGGCACTGGGGTGGTGAAGGAGTGTGGCACTGGGGCAGTGAGGGAGTGTGGCACTGGGGCGGTGAGGGAGTGTGGCACTGGGGCGGTGAGGGAGTGTGGCACTGGGGCAGTGAGGGAGTGTGGCACTGGGGCGGTGAGGGAGTGGCACGGGGTGGTGAGGGAGTGTGGCACTGGGGCGGTGAGGGAGTGTGGCACTGGGGCAGTGAGGGAGTGGCACTGGGGCGGTGAGAGAGTGTGGCACTGGGGCGGTGAGGGAGTGGCACTGGAGCGGTGAGGAAGTGTGGCACTGGGGCGGTGATGGAGTGTTGCACTGGGGCAGTGAGGTAGTGTGGCACTGAGGCGGTGAGGGAATGGCACTGGGGCGGTGAGGGAGTGTGGCACTGGGGCGGTGAAGGAGTGTGTCACTGGGGCAGTGAGGGAGTGGCACTGGGGCGGTGAGGGAGTGTGGCACTGGGGCGGTGAGGGAGTGGCACTGGGGGGGTGAGGGAGTGTGGCACTTGGGCAGTGAGGGAGTGTGGCACTGGGGCGGTGAGGGAGTGTGGCACTGGGGCGGTGAGGGATTGGCACTGGGGTGGTGAGGGAGTGTGGCACTGGGACGGTGAGGGAGTGTGGCACTAGGGCGGTGAGGGAGTGTGGCACTGGGGCGGTGAGGGAGTGTGTCACTGGGACGGTGAGGGAGTGTGGCACTTAGGTGGTGAGGGAGTGTGGCTCTGGGGCGGTGAGGGAGTGTGGCACTGGGGCGGTGAGGGAGTGTGGCACTGGGGTGGTGAGGGAGTGTGGCACTGGAGCAGTGAGGGAGTGGCACTGGGGCGGTAAGGGAGTGTGGCACTGAGGCAGTGAGGAAGTGGGGCAGTGGGGCGGTGAGTGAGTGGCACTGGGGCGGTGAGGGAGTGTGGCACTGGGGCGGTGAGGGAGTGTGGCACTGGGGCGGTGAGGGAGTGTGGGACTGGGGCAGTGAGGGAGTGGCACTGGGGCGGTGAGGGAGTGTGGCACTGGGGTGGTGAGGGAGTGGCACTGGGGCGGTGAGGGAGTGTGACACTGGGGAAGTGAGGGAGTGGCACTGGGGCGGTGAGGGAGTGTAGCACTGGGGCAGTGAGGGAGTGTGGCACTGGGGCGGTGAGGGAGTGGCACTGGGGCGGTGAGGGAGTGTAGCACTGGGGTGGTGAAGGAGTGTGGCACTGAGGCGGTGAGGGAGTGTGGCACTGGGGCAGTGAGGGAGTGGCAATGGGGCTGTGAGGGAGTGTGGCACTGGGGTGGTGAGGGAGTGGCACTGGGGCGGTGAGGGAGTGTGACACTGGGGCAGTGAGGGAGTGGCACTGGGGCGGTGAGGTAGTGTGGCACTGGGGCAGTGAGGGAGTGTGGCATAGGGGCGGTGAGGGAGTGGCACTGGGGCGGTGAGGGAGTGTAGCACTGGGGTGGTGAAGGAGTGTGGCACTGAGGCGGTGAGGGAGTGTGGCACTGGGGCGGTGAGGGAGTGTGGCACTGGGGCAGTGAGGGAGTGTGGCACTGGGGCGGTGAGGGAGTGGCACGGGGCGGTGAGGGAGTGTGGCACTGGGGTGGTGAGGGAGTGTGGCACTGGGGCAGTGAGGGAGTGGCACTGGGGCGGTGAGAGAGTGTGGCACTGGGGCGGTGAGGGAGTGGCACTGGAGCGGTGAGGAAGTGTAGCACTGGGGCGGTGATGGAGTGTGGCACTGGGGCAGTGAGGTAGTGTGGCACTGGGGCGGTGAGGGAATGGCACTGGGGCGGTGAGGGAGTGTGGCACTGGGGCGGTGAGGGAGTGTGGCACTGGGGCAGTGAGGGAGTGGCACTGGGGCGGTGAGGAAGTGTGGCACTGGGGCGGTGAGGGAGTGGCACTGGGGGGTGAGGGAGTGTGGCACTGGGGCAGTGAGGGAGTGTGGCACTGGGGCGGTGAGGGAGTGTGGCACTGGGGCGGTGAGGGAGTGGCACTGGGGTGGTGAGGGAGTGTGGCACTGGGACGGTGAGGGAGTGTGGCACTAGGGCGGTGAGGGAGTGTGGCACTGGGGCGGTGAGGGAGTGTGTCACTGGGACGGTGAGGGAGTGTGGCACTTAGGTGGTGAGGGAGTGTGGCTCTGGGGCGGTAAGGGAGTGTGGCACTGGGGCGGTGAGGGAGTGTGGCACTGGGGCGGTGAGGGAGTGTGGCACTGGAGCAGTGAGGGAGTGGCACTGGGGCGGTAAGGGAGTGTGGCACTGAGGCAGTGAGGAAGTGTGGCAGTGGGGCGGTGAGTGAGTGGCACTGGGGCGGTGAGGGAGTGTGGCACTGGGGCGGTGAGGGAGTGTGGCACTGGGGCGGTGAGGGAGTGTGGGACTGGGGCAGTGAGGGAGTGGCACTGGGGCGGTGAGGGAGTGTGGCACTGGGGTGGTGAGGGAGTGGCACTGGGGCGGTGAGGGAGTGTGACACTGGGGCAGTGAGGGAGTGGCACTGGGGCGGTGAGGGAGTGTAGCACTGGGGCAGTGAGGGAGTGTGGCACTGGGGCGGTGAGGGAGTGGCACTGGGGCGGTGAGGGAGTGTAGCACTGGGGTGGTGAAGGAGTGTGGCACTGAGGCGGTGAGGGAGTGTGGCACTGGGGCAGTGAGGGAGTGGCACTGGGGCGGCGAGGAAGTGTGGCACTGGGGCAGTGAGGGAGTGGCACTGGGGCGGTGAGGGAGTGTGGCACTGGGGTGGTGAGGGAGTGGCACTGGGGCGGTGAGGGAGTGTGGCACTGGGGCAGTGAGGGAGTGTGGCATAGGGGCGGTGAGGGAGTGGCACTGGGGCGGTGAGGGAGTGTAGCACTGGGGTGGTGAAGGAGTGTGGCACTGAGGCGGTGAGGGAGTGTGGCACTGGGGCGGTGAGGGAGTGGCATTGGGGCGGTGAGGGAGTGTGGCACTGGGGCGGTGAGGGAGTGTGGCACTGGGGCGGTGAGGAAGTGGCACTGGGGCGGTGAGGGAGTGTGGCACTGGGGCGGTGAGGGAGTGGCACTGGGGCGGTGAGGGTGTGTGGCACTGAGGCGGTGAGGGAGTGTGGCACTGAGGCGGCGAGGGAGTGTGGCACTGGGGCGGTGAGGGAGTGGCACTGGGGCGGTGAGGGAGTGGCACTGGGGCGGTGAGGGAGTGTGACACTGAAGCGGTGAGGGAGTGTGGCACTGGGGTGGTGAGGGAGTGGCACTGGGGCGTTGAAGGAGTGTGGCACTGGGGTGGTGAGTGAGTGTGGCACTGGGGTGGTGAAGGAGTGGCACTGGGGTGGTGAGGGAGTGTGGCACTGAGGTGGTGAGGGAGTATGGCACTGGGGTGGTGAAGGAGTGTGGCACTGGGGTGGTGAGGGAGTATGGCACTGGGGTGGTGATAGGAGTGTGGCACTGGGGCGGTGAAGGAGTGTTGCACTGGGGTGGTGAGGGTGTGTGGCACTGGGGTGGTGAGGGAGTGTGGCACTGGGGTGGTGAAGGAGTGTGGCACTGGGGCGGTGATGGAGTGTGGCACTGGGGTGGTGAGGGAGTGTGGCACTGGGGTGATGAAGGAGTGTGGCACTGGGGCAGTGAGGGAGTGTGGCACTGGGGTGGTGAGGGAGTGTGGCACTGGGGTGGTGAAGGAGTGTGGCACTGGGCCAGTGAGGGAGTGTGGCACTGGGGTGGTGAGGGAGTGGGGCACTGGGGTGGTGAAGGACTGTGGCACTGGGGTGGTGAGGGAGTATGGCACTGGGGTGGTGAGGGAGTGTGGCACTGAGGCGGTGAGGGAGTGTGGAACTCGGGAGGTGAGGGAGTGTGGCACTGGGGCGGTGAAGGAGTGTGGCACTGGTGTGGTGAGGGAGCGTGGCACTGGGGCGGTGAGGGAGTGTGGCAAAGGGGCTGTGAGGGAGTGGCACTGGGGCGGTGAGGGAGTGGCACTGGGGCGGTGAGGGAGTGGCACTGGGGCGGTGAGGGAGTGTGACACTGGGGCGGTGAGGGAGAGTGGCACTGGGGCAGTGAGGGAGTGTGGCACTGGGGCGATGAGGGAGTGTGGCACTGGGGCGGTGAGGGAGTGTGGCACTGGTGTGGTGAGGGAGCGTGGCACTGGGGCTGTGAGGGAGTGGCACAGCGGCGGTGAGGGAGTGTGGAACTGGGGCTGTGAGGGTGTGTGGAACTCGGGCGGTGAGGGAGTATGGCACTGGGGCGGTGAAGGAGTGTGGCACTAGGGCGGTGAGGGAGTGTGGCACTGGGGTGGTGAGGGAGTGTGGCACTGGGGCGGTGAGGGGGTGTGGCACTAGGGCGGTAAGGGAGTGTGGCACTGGGGTGGTGAGGGAGTGTGGCACTAGGGTGGTGAAGGAGTGTGGCACTGGGGTGGTGAGGGAGTGTGGCATTGGGGCGGTGAGGAAGTGTGGCACTGGGGTGCTGAGGGAGTGTGGCACTGGGGCGGTGAGGGAGTGGCACTGGGACGGTGAGGGTGTATGGCACTGAGGCGGTGAGGGAGTGTGGCACTGGGGCGGTGAGGGAGTGTGGCACGGGGGCGGTGAGGGAGTGGAACTGGGGCGGTGAGGGAGTGGCACTGGGGTGGTTAGGGAGTCTGGCACTGGGGCGGTGAGGGAGTATGGCACTGGGGCGGTGAGGGAGTGTGACACTGGGGCGGTGAGGGAGTGTGGCACTGGGGCGGTGAGGGAGTGTGGCACTGGAGCGGTGAGGGAGTGGAACTGGGGCGGTGAGGGAGTGGCACTGGGGTGGTTAGGGAGTCTGGCACTGGGGCGGTGAGGGAGTATGGCACTGGGGCGGTGAGGGAGTGTGACACTGGGGCGGTGAGGGAGTGTGGCACTGGGGCGGTGAGGGAGTGTGGCACTGGGGCGGTGAGGGAGTTGCACTGGGGCGGTGACGGAGTGTGGCACTGGGGCGGTGCAGGAGTGTAGCACTGGGGTGGTGAGGGAGTGGAACTGGGGCGGTGAGGGAGTGGCACTGGGGTGGTGAGGGAGTGTGGCACTGGGGCGGTGAGGGAGTGTGGCACTGGGACGGAGAGGGAGTGCCACACTAGGGTGGTGAGGGAGTGTGGCACTGGGGCGGTGACGGAGTGTGGCACTGGGGCGGTGAGGGAGTGTAGCACTAGGGCGGTGAGGGAGTGTGGCACTGGGGCGGTGAGGGAGTTTGGCACTGGGGCGGTGAGGTAGTGTGGCACTGGGGCGGTGAGGGAGTGTGGCACTAGGGTGGTGAGGGAGTGTGGCACTGGGGCGGTGAGGGAGTGTGGCACTAGGGCGGTGAGGGAGTGTGGCACTGGGGTGGTGAAGGAGTGTGGCACTGGGGCGGTGAGGGAGTGGAACTGGGGCGGTGAGGGAGTGGCACTGGGGTGGTGAGGGAGTGTAGCACTGGTGCGGTGAAGGAGTGTGGCACTGGGGCGTAGAGGGCGTGCCACACTAGGGTGGTGAGGGAGTGTGGCACTGGGGCGGTGACGGAGTGTGGCACTGGGGCGGTGAGGGAGAGGCAACTGGGGTGGTGAAGGAGTGTGGCACTGGGGTGGTGAAGGAGTGTGGCACTGGGGCGGTGAGGGAGTGTGGCACTGGGGCGGTGAGGGAGTGTGGCACTAGGGCGGTGAGGGAGTGTGGCACTGGGGCGGTGAGTGAGTTGGCACTGGGGCGGTGAGGGAGTGTGGCACTGGGGCGGAGAGGGAGTGTGCCACTGGGGGGTGAGGGAGTGTGGCACTGGGGCGGTGATGGAGAGGTAACTAGGGTGGTGAAGGAATGTGTCACTAGGGTGGTGAGGGAGTGTGGCACTGGGGCGGTGAGGGAGTGTGGCACTAAGGCGGTGAGGGAGTGTGGCACTGAGGTGGTGAGGGAGTGTGGCACTGGGGCGGTGAGGGGGTGTGGCACTGGGGCGGTGAGGGAGTGTGGCAATGGGGTGGTGAGGGAGTGTGGCACTAGGGTGGTGAGGGAGTGTAGCACTGGGGTGGTGAGGGAGTGTGGCACTGGGGCGGTGAGGGAGTGTGGCACTGGGGTGCTGAGGGAGTGTGGCACTGGGGCGGTGAGAGAGTGTGGCACTGGGTTGGTGAGGAAGTGTGGCACTGGGGCGGTGAGGGAGTGTGGCACTGGGGCGTTGAGGGAGTCTGGCACTGGGGCAGTGAGGGAGTGTGGCACTGGGGCGGTGAGGGAGTGTGGCACTTTGGTGGTGAGGGAGTGTGGCACTAGGGTGGTGAGGGAGTGTGGCACTGGGGTGGTGAGGGAGTGTGGCACTGGGGCGGTGAGGGAGTGTGGCACTGGGGCGGTGAGGGAGTATGGCACAGGGGCGGTGAGGGAGTGTGGCACTGGGGCGGTGAGGGAGTGGCACTGGGGCAGTGAGGGAGTATGGCACTGAGGCGGTGAGGGAGTGTGGCACTCTGCTGGTGAGGGAGTGTGGCACTGGGGCGGTGAGGGAGTGGCACCGGGGCGGTGAGGGAGTATGGCACTGGGGCGGTGAGAGAGTGTGGCACTGAGGCGGTGAGGGAGTGGCAATGGGGCGGTGAGGGAGTATGGCACTGGGGCGGTGAGAGAGTGTGGCACTGAGGCGGTGAGGGAGTGGCACTGGGGCGGTGAAAGAGTGTCACACTGGGGCGGTGAGGGAGTGTTGCACTGGGGCGGTGAGGGAGTGTGGCACTTTGCCGGTGAGGGAGTGTGGCACTGGGGCGGTGAGGGAATGGCACTGGGGCAGTGAGGGAGTATGGCACTGGGGCGGTGAGGGAGTGTGGCACTGGGGCGGTGAGGGAGTGGCACTGGGGCGGTGAGGGAGTGGCATTGGGGCGGTGAGGGAGTATGGCACTGGGGCGGTGAGGGAGTGTGGCGCTGGGGCGGTGAGGGAGTGGCAATGGGGCGGCGAGGGAGTGTGGCACTGGGGCGGTGAGGGAGTGTGGCACTGGGGCGGTGAGGGAGTGTGGCACTGGGGCGGTGAGGGAGTGGCACTGGGGCGGTGACGGAGTGTGGCACTGGGGCGGTGCAGGAGTGTGGCACTGGGGTGGTGAGGGAGTGGAACTGGGGCGGTGAGGGAGTAGCACTGTAGTGGTGTGGGAGTGTGGCACTGGGGCGGTGAGGGAGTGTGGCACTGGGACGGAGAGGGAGTGCCACAATAGGGTGGTGAGGGAGTGTGGCACTGGGGCGGTGATGGAGAGGCAACTAGGGTGGTGAAGGAATGTGGCACTAGGGTGGTAAGGGAGTGTGGCACTGGGGCAGTGAGGGAGTATGGAACTAGGGCGGTGAGGGAGTCTGGCACTGGGGCGGTGAGGGAGTATGGCACTGGGGCGGTGAGGGAGTGTGACACTGGGGCGGTGAGGGAGTGTGGCACTGGGGCGGTGAGGGAGTGTGGCACTGGGGCGGTGAGGGAGTTGCACTGTGGCGGTGACGGAGTGTGGCACTGGGGCGGTGCAGGAGTGTAGCACTGGGGTGGTGAGGGAGTGGAACTGGGGCGGTGAGGGAGTGGCACTGGGGTGGTGAGGGAGTGTGGCACTGGGGCGGTGAGGGAGTGTGGCACTGGGACGGAGAGGGAGTGCCACACTAGGGTGGTGAGGGAGTGTGGCACTGGGGCGGTGACGGAGTGTGGCACTGGGGCGGTGAGGGAGTGTGGCACTAGGGCGGTGAGGGAGTGTGGCACTGGGGCGGTGAGGGGGTTTGGCACTAGGGCGGTGAGGTAGTGTGGCACTGGGGCGGTGAGGGAGTGTGGCACTAGGGTGGTGAGGGAGTGTGGCACTCGGGCGGTGAGGGAGTGTGGCACTAGGGCGGTGAGGGAGTGTGGTACTGGGGTGGTGAAGGAGTGTGGCACTGGGGCGGTGAGGGAGTGGAACTGGGGCGGTGAGGGAGTGGCACTGGGGTGGTGAGGGAGTGTAGCACTGGTGCGGTGAAGGAGTGTGGCACTGGGGCGTAGAGGGCGTGCCACACTAGGGTGGTGAGGGAGTGTGGCACTGGGGCGGTGACGGA
This sequence comes from Procambarus clarkii, assembly GCF_040958095.1. Classification (NCBI taxonomy): domain Eukaryota; kingdom Metazoa; phylum Arthropoda; class Malacostraca; order Decapoda; family Cambaridae; genus Procambarus; species Procambarus clarkii. The sequence continues at coordinate 37,353 of NW_027189409.1, read as the reverse complement.
GTGTGGCACTGGGGCGGTGAGGGAGAGGCAACTGGGGTGGTGAAGGAGTGTGGCACTGGGGTGGTGAAGGAGTGTGGCACTGGGGCGGTGAGGGAGTGTGGCACTGGGGCGGTGAGGGAGTGTGGCACTAGGGCGGTGAGGGAGTGTGGCACTGGGGCGGTGAGTGAGTTTGGCACTGGGGCGGTGAGGGAGTGTGGCACTGGGGCGGAGAGGGAGTGTGGCACTGGGGGGGTGAGGGAGTGTGGCACTGGGGCGGTGATGGAGAGGTAACTAGGGTGGTGAAGGAATGTGTCACTAGGGTGGTGAGGGAGTGTGGCACTGGGGCGGTGAGGGAGTGTGGCACTAGGGCGGTGAGGGAGTGTGGCACTGAGGTGGTGAGGGAGTGTGGCACTGGGGCGGTGCATGAGGGGGTGTGGCACTGGGGCGGTGATGGAGTGTGGCAATGGGGTGGTGAGGGAGTGTGGCACTAGGGTGGTGAGGGAGTGTGGCACTGGGGTGGTGAGGGAGTGTGGCACTGGGGCGGTGAGGGAGTGTGGCACTGGGGTGCTGAGGGAGTGTGGCACTGGGGCGGTGAGAGAGTGTGGCACTGGGTTGGTGAGGAAGTGTGGCACTGGGGCGGTGAGGGAGTGTGGCACTGGGGCGTTGAGGGAGTCTGGCACTGGGGCAGTGAGGGAGTGTGGCACTGGGGCGGTGAGGGAGTGTGGCACTTTGGTGGTGAGGGAGTGTGGCACTAGGGTGGTGAGGGAGTGTGGCACTGGGGTGGTGAGGGAGTGTGGCACTGGGGCGGTGAGGGAGTGTGGCACTGGGGCGGTGAGGGAGTATGGCACAGGGGCGGTGAGGGAGTGTGGCACTGGGGCGGTGAGGGAGTGGCACTGGGGCAGTGAGGGAGTATGGCACTGAGGCGGTGAGGGAGTGTGGCACTCTGCCGGTGAGGGAGTGTGGCACTGGGGCGGTGAGGGAGTGGCACCGGGGCGGTGAGGGAGTATGGCTTTGGGGCGGTGAGAGAGTGTGGCACTTAGGCGGTGAGGGAGTGGCAATGGGGCGGTGAGGGAGTATGGCACTGGGGCGGTGAGAGAGTGTGGCACTGAGGCGGTGAGGGAGTGGCACTGGGGCGGTGAAAGAGTGTCACACTGGGGCGGTGAGGGAGTGTGGCACTGGGGCGGTGAGGGAGTGTGGCACTTTGCCGGTGAGGGAGTGTGGCACTGGGGCGGTGAGGGAATGACACTGGGGCAGTGAGGGAGTATGGCACTGGGGCGGTGAGGGAGTGTGGCACTGGGGCGGTGAGGGAGTGGCACTGGGGCGGTGAGGGAGTGGCATTGGGGCGGTGAGGGAGTATGGCACTGGGGCGGTGAGGGAGTGTGGCGCTGGGGCGGTGAGGGAGTGGCAATGGGGCGGCGAGGGAGTGTGGCACTGGGGCGGTGAGGGAGTGTGGCACTGGGGCGGTGAGGGAGTGTGGCACTGGGGCGGTGAGGGAGTGGCACTGGGGCGGTGACGGAGTGTGGCACTGGGGCGGTGCAGGAGTGTGGCACTGGGGTGGTGAGGGAGTGGAACTGGGGCGGTGAGGGAGTAGCACTGTAGTGGTGAGGGAGTGTGGCACTGGGGCGGTGAGGGAGTGTGGCACTGGGACGGAGAGGGAGTGCCACACTAGGGTGGTGAGGGAGTGTGGCACTGGGGCGGTGATGGAGAGGCAACTAGGGTGGTGAAGGAATGTGGCACTAGGGTGGTAAGGGAGTGTGGCACTGGGGCAGTGAGGGAGTATGGAACTAGGGCGGTGAGGGAGTTTGGCACTGGGGTGGTGAAGGAGTGTGGCACTGGGGCGGTGAGGGAGTGGAACTGGGGCGGTGAGGGAGTGACACTGGGGTGGTGAGGGAGTGTGGCACTGGGGCGGTGAAGGAGTGTGGCACTGGGGCGGAGAGGGAGTGCCACAATAGGGTGGTGAGGGAGTGTGGCACTGGGGCGGTGACGGAGTGTGGCACTAGGGCGGTGAGGGAGAGGCAACTGGGGTGGTGAAGGAGTGTGGCACTGGGGTGGTGAAGGAGTGTGGCACTGGGGCGGTGAGGGAGTGTGGCACTGGGGCGGTGAGGGAGTGTGGCACTAGGGCGGTGAGGGAGTGTGGCACTGGGGCGGTGAGTGAGTTTGGCACTGGGGTGGTGAGGGAGTGTGGCACTGAGGCGGTGAGGGAGTGTGGCACCAGGGCGGTGAGGGAGTGTAACATTGGGGCGGTGAGGGAGTGTGGCACTGGGGCGGTGATGGAGAGGCAACTAGGGTGGTGAAGGAATGTGGCACTAGGGTGGTGAGGGAGTGTGGCACTGGGGCGGTGAGGGAGTGTGGCACTAGGGCGGTGAGGGAGTGTGGCACTGGGGTGGTGAAGGAGTGTGGCACTGGGGCGGTGAGGGAGTGGAACTGGGGCGGTGAGGGAGTGGCACTGGGGTGGTGAGGGAGTGTGGCACTGGGGCGGTGAAGGAGTGTGGCACTGGGGCGGAGAGGGAGTGCCACACTAGGGTGGTGAGGGAGTGTGGCACTGGGGCGGTGACGGAGTGTGGCACTGGGGCGGTGAGGGAGAGGCAACTGGGGTGGTGAAGGAGTGTGGCACTGGGGTGGGGAAGGAGTGTGGCACTGGGGCGGTGAGGGAGTGTGGCACTGGGGCGGTGAGGGAGTGTGGCACTAGGGCGGTGAGGGAGTGTGGCACTGGGGCGGTGAGTGAGTTTGGGACTGGGGCGGTGAGGGAGTGTGGCACTGGGGCGGTGAGGGAGTGTGGCACTAGGGCGGTGAGGGAGTGTGGCACTGGGGTGGTGAGGGAGTGTGGCACTGGGGCGGTGAGGGGGTGTGGCACTGGAGCGGTGAGGGAGTGTGGCACTGGGGTGGTGAAGGAGTGTGGCACTAGGGTGGTGAGGGAGTGTGGCACTGGAGTGGTGAGGGAGTGTGGCACTGGGGCGGTGAGGGAGTGTGGCACTGGGGTGCTGAGGGAGTGTGGCACTGGGGTGGTGAGGGAGTGTGGCACTGGGGCTGTGAGGGAGTGTGGCACTGGGGCGTTGAGGGAGTCTGACACTGGGGCAGTGAGGGAGTGTGGCACTGGGGCGGTGAGGGAGTGTGGCACTGGGGTGGTGAGGGAGTGTGGCACTAGGGTGGTGAGGGAGTGTGGCATTGGGGTGGTGAGGGAATGTGGCACTGGGGCAGTGAGGGAGTGTGGCACTGGGGCGGTGAGGGAGTATGGCACAGGGGCGGTGAGGGAGTGTGGCACTGGGGCGGTGAGGGAGTGGCACTGGGGCGGTGAGGGAGTATGGCACTGAGGCGGTGAGGGAGTGTGGCACTTTGCCGGTGAGGGAGTGGCACTGGGGCAGTGAGGGAGTATGGCACTGGGGCGGTGAGAGAGTGTGGCACTGGGGCGGTGAGGGAGTGGCAATGGGGCGGTGAGGGAGTGTGTCACTGGGGCGGTGAAAGAGTGTCACACTGGGGCGGTGAGGGAGTGTGGCACTGGGGCGGTGAGGGAGTGTGGCACTTTGCCGGTGAGGGAGTGTGGCACTGGGGCGGTGAGGGAATGGCACTGGGGCAGTGAGGGAGTATGGCACTGGGGCGGTGAGGGAGTGTGGCACTGGGGCGGTGAGGGAGTGGCACTGGGGCGGTGAGGGAGTGGCACTGGGGCGGTGAGGGAGTATGGCACTGGGGCGGTGAGGGAGTGTGGCGCTGGGGCGGTGAGGGAGTGGCAATGGGGCGGTGAGGGAGTGTGTCACTGGGGCGGTGAAAGAGTGTCACACTGGGGCGGTGAGGGAGTGTGGCACTGGGGCGGTGAGGGAGTGTGGCAATGGGGCGGTGAGGGAGTATGGCACTGGGGCGGTGAGGGAGTGTGGCACTGGGGCGGTGAGGGAGTGGCAATGGGGCGGTGAGGGAGTGTGTCACTGGGGCGGTGAAAGAGTGTCACACTGAGGCGGTGAGGGAGTGTGGCACTGGGGCGGTGAGGGAGTGTGGCACTTTGCCGGTGAGGGAGTGTGGCACTGGGGCGGTGAGGAAGTGGCACTGGGGCGGTGAGGGAGTATGGCACTGGGGCGGTGAGGGAGTGTGGCACTGGGGCGGTGAGGGAGTGGCACTGGGGCAGTGAGGGAGTGGCACTGGGGCGGTGAGGGAGTGTGGCACTTTGGCGGTGAGGGAGTGTGGCACTTGGGCGGTGAGGGAGTGGCACTGGGGTGGTGAGTGTGGGAACCAAACATGTGAGATTTATATTTATTTAATTTATATGAATTTTTATAGAATTTATATTTACGTTGATTTATATACTTCGATAGCAATTTGTATGATGATAAGTGGACTGTATTTCTGCAATAATCTCACAAATCGATCCTCTACACATTAGGGGGGGTTTATATTGAATTTATATATATGCAGCCAATCAAACTACAGTATTAAACTACATATATTGTTAAACATTGAAGAGGTTCCTTATCTTATTGTACAGCAGGCCTTAGTCCACCAGGTATAACCAGGATGTAGACACCAAATTATCCTCTTTGAGGTAGCTTCCATCACCCAGTAACTGGTACACAAAGCATGCTTCCTCGTCTTGACCTGTCAAAAGGGCTCTAGCTATGAAGCCAGAATCCTAATATATGACAGCTATATCAGAGAAAACACTGTACATGGAACCATAAAGACCTAGGCTTAATTACCTTGTTTGAGTCGATCATTCGTGTTCTAACCGGCACTCCCTATCTACTGACATTAATGGCCAAAAATGATTAGATAAACGGGTTTCGGAAAGACACTTCCCTTGAGATTGATGACAGTGTGTTGATGATGGCAGATCACTACTCTGATCTTCCATAACACTTCGTCCAAGAGAATTTATAGGAGCCGTAATTCGCTCCACGACTCTGTGGCCTTAAACAATAACAACGGCTGATCACTCCCTCCTCACTGACGCTACTGGCCTACATTGTCCAGATGACAGCAAGTGATAGAAGGGTCACATTTACTCTATTTTAATTCTGATAATTAAGTTAATTTATATGAGATGTTTTTATGATGGTAAAGTCCAAAGACTAATGTATTTAAGAATAATTCCCACCATAATAGGTGGTGAATTTATAATAGTATGTGGTAATGATATCCCGTTTTCTATAGACGGAAATTCCACTACAAGTTACATTTTCTATGGGTAAACTTGTTTATACAACACAGCAATATTATCTGCCTGTATGATATTATTAAATAGTGTCGGATTTTCCGACAGTGAGGGAGTATGGTACTGGGACAGTGAGGGAGTGTGGCACTGGGACGGTGAGGGAGTGTGGCAATGAGGCGGTGAGGGGGTGTGTTGCATGAAGCAGGTGTAGGGTGAGAGTCCCCAACTCCTGTTGTTATAGACTCAGCTACTCGGAACAAGTTTCAAGTAGCAAGGGTTATGGTGAGCCCTTAATTTACCTGGCACAGGAGCGGGGCAAATAGCCCCCCCCCCCCCAACTCCTCCATGAACACGCATATATACAGCCCGACGATGATGGTTTGCCTAAGGCAAATGCTGCCCGAGGCATATCAGGTGGTGATATAGATGTTATTGAGCCTTGTACATCGTTCACGACGTAAGTCCATAACGTATTTCATCCACAGCGAAGGTAAAGGTGAGAACCTATCATGTCCACATGTCTGTGGTCTGTGTCTGTGAGAACACAGACAAGTTGAAGAGCTACCAACATCGAGTTGACACTCACGACGAATTAGCACACTGGTGTTACCCCAAACTTCTTCACAGCTAAGAAACTCATAGGATGCAGAGTGAGGGAGCACAGGCAAGACCTTTTCAGCTCTACCGACCTCAAGCTGGCACACGCACGCACCGAGAAGCACGTGGAATTCCATAATAAATGGAATGCATTAGGAAGTGAAGTGGTGGAGTCTTACTCCATACACAGTTTCAAATATAGGTATGATAGAGCCCAGTAGGCTCAGGAATTTGTACACCTGTTAATTAACGGTTGAGAGGCGAGACCAAAGAGACAAAGCTCAACTCCCGCAAGCACAACTAGGTGAGTACAACTAGGTAAGTACGTCCTGGGTACAAATGCACTGATAGAATCACATATGGTCACTCACTGCCTCCAGGCAAAGTTATCATACATATCAACCCTGGATATTGTAAAACCACACGTGATCACAATATTTAGTGCATCACACAGCTCTATTGTAGATCTTAACCAAAGTCCTTCCACCAATGATACGTCACTTTTTCCCTGGCAATCACTTGCTCGATAATGAATCATGCCACATTGAGTCACTCGAGTTGTAAACAATGCCACTGAGTCACAGGAGTCGTTACACTGACTCCTGTGACTAAAGCTTGTGCTGCAGCCTGTTCTCATAAAACAAAGGTCCATTCTATGCACCCACCAAACTCCCGGTTTATGAATGAAAAAAGGTTTACGCACAACCCGTCCTCAGACCAACTCCATTTCATCCAGCTGTCGACCCCAAAGATGCATTCAACAATTTTAACACGCTGGTAATTCAAAACAGGAATTTTCGTAGATATTAATTAATAATTTTATATATTAGACTATGGTGCATATTTAGGTACTGGTTAGGTTAGATTAGGTGTTTAGATTCTGTTGCCGATTATTTGTATTTGTAATACGTGGTTGAATTATTGACAGTGTTGTGGTTCGAACAAAAGTCGTCAGAGAAGCACTTGTTCAGGAAGTGTTCGGACGCCATCATTTATGAGTCGTGAGTAAACAGTTTTTCATTCATAAACAGGAGGTTTGGTGGGTGCATGGAATAGACTTTGGGCTTTTAGCGGACGAGCTGTTACACGCGACTCACAACTGTTGACGTCCGAACACTTCCTGAACAAGTGTGTAGCGAGTAGATTATCCCAATAATATACTCGCTCCAAATGCATTGTTAATATTCCTGTCAATCTTTGGAGATGAATGAGGAGAGGTGTTGCCCGGGCAACACGGTGAGGTGTTGCCCGAGCATATAAGCAGCAGAATAGCAAACATTAACTAGTCTACTTTCAAGTGTGGTCTAGAGCAGACACTTGCGAGATACTGTACCAATGCTCAGTGCGCTCAACTCACACCAAAGTATCACTAGTGTACTTCTGTATATTCGACCAAATATATATATAGTATCTTAGTGTCTGTGTTTATTTGTCACCATACTTTACGTAACACCAGAATCGTTACATTGGTGACCCCAGAGAGTTTCGACGATACCCAGCCACGATGGACTACAACATGGACTCTCACTGGACCTCTACTGCTACTGTTTGCTGTGATGGAACACTGCCAACACCCTCGCCACAGCTATGATTTTCATCACGTCCATCTCTGCATTTTCATCTACTACGGCTTGCTGCTCCACGATCGTTGCTCACTCATCTGACAGCCTCATTAATGATTACATCATGTTGGATCTACAGCTTGTCCTGCCGACTCTCCGTCGCTGCCAGGGCACTGCTTGTCCTACGCCCACGACAGCTGCTCTGTCATCAGATTCATCTACACGTTCACTGCATTTTGATACTCGGCCGACTCATGCCCTTTGCGCAGTACAGGACTTACAGCTTGCGTTTCCGACACTTCATCGCCTTCAGGACAATTCAGCTCTAGATGTGATTACCTCGTTGTCCTAACTACGTGCCTACATTACCTCCTAATGTCCTGGTGCCCGAGCCCATCCGCCCCGGATCTAAATGCTCCACCAGCGACCCAAGGACACAACAATTATGCACATTCTTCTCTCCTGCTACACCGAGCTTCTCCACACACTGCCTACATCTTTTGGTACCAGACTACAATTTCCACAGTCAACAATGTAGTACTCGGCGTGTACAGTCCTAATCAACCCAAGACGCTACAGCTTCGACACAGAGCAGACAGCAGACTACGACCGCATCGAGCCGCCACACTCTCGCTCCCCGAGTTCAGACACTCACAATTCTCAATCGAGCAGCCACGCTCTCCCACATAGAGCTCCACGACTCCGGCCTCACTGAGCTCTCTGTCCTGCTCCAGGCTTCGTCTCAACGTCTGTGACACTGCTAAATCCAGAGACACATCCGCCGACTACGCAGTTCACTTTTCGACCACAGTTACCAGCAGCACCGCCACCTACGACAACGGACGATCCTGTACGACCTCCCACCCTACAACCCCAGTTACCAGCCGCACCACAATCTGATCCTACGACGACGGACGATCCTGTGCGACCTCCCACCCTACGACCCCAGTTAGATGATATCAGCGAAGAGGAGGAAGTTAACTTTGATGGTTATGTAACGCGAGCAAGGCGTACAATTCACCGACCAGCTAAGTTCCTTGATCAAGTATTTTTCCTTTCATCCCCTGGGAGAGGGAGTTCTGTAGCGAGTAGATTATCCCAATAATATACTCGCTCCAAATGCATTGTTAATATTCCTGTCAACCTTTGGAGATAAATGAGGTGAGGCGTTGCCCGGTGAGTTATATGCTCGGGCAACACAGTGAGGTGTTGCCCGAGCATATAAGCAGCAGAATAGCAAACATTAACTAGTCTACTTTCAAGTGCGGTCTAGAGCAGACACTTACGAGATACTGTACCGACGCTCAGTGCGCTCAACTCACACCAAAGTATCACTAGTGTACTTCTGTATATTCGACCAAATATATATATAGTATCTTAGTGTCTGTGTTTATTTGTCATCATACTTTACGTAACACCAGAATCGTTACAAGTGCTTCGCTGACGATTTTTGTTAAAACCACAACGCTGTAAATGCTTCACCTACGTACTACAAATACAAATAATCGAAAACAGAACATAAACAGCTAACCTAACCTAACCAATGCGTAAATATGCACAGTGTGCTGATATATATCAATGTTTATTTATATTTGAGAAAGTTTCAGTTTGGAATGAACAGCATGTTAAAATTGATGAATGCATCTTTGGGATGGACCGCTGGATGGAATGGATTTAGTCTGAGGACGGGTTGTCCATACACACATGCACGTGGATCTACATTGTTTACCACACTGTCCAACACATCAGAGTTGCAGCAGGCATGTCCAGCTTCCGTCATTGGGGTTATTTGCTGTTATATCCTTCGATACATTTTATCAGTCACACCTGAAAACCCTAAAAAAACAATCAAATATATCGCTCATTTAGTCAATAAACGGTGAAGTTTATTGTAAATACTGCTGCCCCATATTACAATTTATGACGATACTAGCAGTACCGGGCCACGCGTTGCTGTGGCTCAAGAACGCATGTGCGTTGCTGAGGCACAGCAACCTTCATAGTCCTCCCTACCATTCCCTCCCTTCCCCTCACCCGTCTCCTCGGCCTCCCAACCATTCCCATCTCCCCACCATCTTCACCACCATCTTCACCACCATCTTCACCACCACCTTCACCACCATCTTCACCACCATCTTCACCACCACCTTCACCACCATCTTCACCACCATCGTCACCACTATCTTCACCGCCACCTTCACCACCATCTTCACCACCATCTTCACCACCACTTTCACCACCACCTTCACCACCATCTTCACCACCATCTTCACCACCACTTTCACCACCACCTTCACCACCATCTTCACCACCATCTTCATCAGCATCTTCACCGCCACCTTCACCACCATCTTCACCACCACCTTCACCACCATCTTCACCACCACCGTCACCACCACCTTCACCACCACCTTCACCACCATCTTCACCACCACCTTCACCACCATCTTCACCACCATCTTCACCACCATCTTCACCACCATCTTCACCACCACCTTCACCACCATCTTCACCACCACCTTCACCACCATCTTCACCACCATCTTCACCACCATCTTCACCACCACCTTCACCACCACCTTCACCACCATCTTCACCACCACCTTCACCAGCATCTTCACCATCACCTTCACCACCACCTTCACCACCATCTTCACCACCACCTTCACCACCACCTTCACCACCACCTTCACCACCGTCTTCACCACCACCTTCACCACCATCTTCACCACCATCTTCACCAGCATCTTCACCACCACCTTCACCACCACCTTCACCACCATCTTCACCACCACCTTCACCAGCATCTTCACCACCACCTTCACCACCACCTTCACCACCACCTTCACCACCACCTTCACCACCATCTTCACCACCACCTTCACCACCATCTTCACCACCATCTTCACCAGCATCTTCACCACCACTTTCACCACCACCTTCACCACCATCTTCACCACCACCTTCACCACCACCTTCACCACCACCTTCACCACCATCTTCACCACCACCTTCACCACCACCTTCACCACCACCTTCAACAGCATCTTCACCACCACCTTCACCACCATCTTCACCACCATCTTCACCACCACCTTCACCACCCTCTTCACCAGCCTCTTCACCACCACCTTCACCACCACCTTCACCACCATCTTCACCACCATCTTCACCACCATCTTCACCACCACCTTCACCACCACCTTCACCACCATCTTCACCACCATCTTCACCACCATCTTCACCACCACCTTCACCACCACCTTCACCACCACCTTCACCAGCATCTTCACCAAAACCTTCACCACCACCTTCACCACAACCTTCACCACCACCTTCACCACCACCTTCAACAGCATCTTCACCACCACCTTCACCACCACCTTCACCACCATCTTCACCACCACCTTCACCACCACCTTCACCACCACCTTCACCTCCATCTTCACCACCACCTTCACCACCACCTTCACCACCATCTTCACCACCATCTTCACCACCATCTTCACCACCATCTTCACCACCATCTTCACCACCATCTTCAGCACCACCACCTTCACCACCACCTTCACCACCATCTTCACCACCACCTTCACCACCATCTTCACCACCACCTTCACCACCATCACCTTCACCATCACCTTCACCACCATCTTCACCACCATCTTCACCACCATCTTAACCACCATCTTCACCACCATCTTCACCACCATCTTCACCACCATTTTAAAAACCACCTTCAACAGCATCTTCACCACCACCTTCACCACCACCACCTTCACCACCACCTTCACCACCATCTTCACCACCACCTTCACCACCATCTTCACCACCAGCTTCACCACCACCACCTTCACCACCATCTTCACCACCACCTTCACCACCATCTTCACCACCACTTTCACCACCACCTTCACCACCATCTTCACCACCACCTTCATCAGCATCTTCACCGCCACCTTCACCACCATCTTCACCACCACCTTCATCAGCATCTTCACCGCCACCTTCACCACCATCTTCATCACCACCTTCACCACCATCTTCACCACCACCGTCACCACCACCTTCACCACCACCTTCACCACCATCTTCACCACCACCTTCACCACCACCTTCAATACCATCTTCACCACCATCTTCACCACCACCTTCACCACCATCTTCACCACCATCTTCACTACCACCTTCACCACCCTCTTCACCACCATCTTCACCACCACCTTCACCACCACCTTCACCACCACCTTCACCACCACCTTCAACAGCATCTTCACCACCACCTTCACCACCATCTTCACCACCATATTCACCACCACCTTCACCACCATCTTCACCAGCATCTTCACCACCACCTTCACCACCACCTTCACCATTATCGTCACCACCATCTTCACCACCATCTTCACCACCATCTTCACCACCATCTTCACCACCATCTTCACCACCACCTTCACCACCACCTTCAACAGCATCTTTACCACCATCTTCACCACTACCTTCACCACCACCACCTTCACCACCACCTTCACCACCATCTTCACCACCACCTTCATCACCATCTTCGCCACCACCTTCACCACCACCACCTTCACCACCATCTTCACCACCATCTTCACCACCATCTTCACCACCATCTTAACCACCATCTTCACCACCATCTTCACCACCACCTTCACCACCATCTTCACCACCATCTTAACCACCACCTTCAACAGCATCTTCACCACCACCTTCACCACTACCTTCACCACCACCACCTTCACCACCACCTTCACCACCATCTTCACCACCACCTTCACCACCATCTTCACCACCACCACCCTCACCACCATCTTCACCACTACCTTCACCACCATCTTCACCACCATCTTCACCACCACTTTCACCACGAACTTCACCACCATCTTCACCACCACCTTCATCAGCATCTTCACCGCCACCTTCACCACCATCTTCACCACCACCTTCACCACCATCTTCACCACCACCGTCACCACCACCTTCACCACCACCTTCACCACCATCTTCACCACCACCTTCACAACCATCTTCACCACCATCTTCACCACCATCTTCACCACCACCTTCACCACCACCTTCACCACCATCTTCACCACCACCTTCACCAGCATCTTCACCACCACCTTCACCACCACCTTCACCACCATCTTCACCACCACCTTCACCAGCATCTTCACCACCACCTTCACCACCACCTTCACCACCACCTTCACCACCATCTTCACCACCACCTTCACCAGCATCTTCACCACCACCTTCACCACCACCTTCACCACCATCTTCACCACCACCTTCAGCACCACCTTCACCACCAACTTCACCACCATCTTCACCACCACCTTCACCACCATCTTCACCACCATCTTTACCACCATCTTCACCACCGTCTTCATCACCACCTTCACCACCACCTTCACCACCATCTTCACCGCCACCTTCACCGCCACCTTCACCACCATCTTCACCACCACCTTAACCACCATCTTCACCACCACCGTCACCACCACCTTCACCACCATCTTCACCACCACCTTCACCAGCATCTTCACCACCACCTTCACCACCACCTTCACCACCATCTTCACCACCACCTTCACCAGCATCTTCACCACCACCTTCACCACCACCTTCACCACCATCTTCACCACCACCTTCAGCACCACCTTCACCACCAACCTCACCACCATCTTCACCACCACCTTCACCACCATCTTCACCACCATCTTTACCACCATCTTCACCACCGTCTTCATCACCACCTTCACCACCACCTTCACCACCATCTTCACCGCCACCTTCACCGCCACCTTCACCACCATCTTCACCACCACCTTAACCACCATCTTCACCACCACCGTCACCACCACCTTCACCACCATCTTCACCACCACCTTCACCACCATCTTCACCACCATCTTCACCACCATCTTCACCACCACCTTCACCACCATCTTCACCACCACCTTCACCACCATCTTCACCACCATCTTTACCACCATCTTCACCACCATCTTCACCACCACCTTCACCACCACCTTCACCATCTTCACCGCTACCTTCACCGCCACCTTCACCACCATCTTCACCGCCACCTTCACCACTACCTTCACCACCATCTTCACCACCACCTTCACCACCATCTTCACCACCATCTTCACCACCATCTTCACCACCACCTTCACCACCCTCTTCACCACCACCTTCACCACCATCTTCACCACCACCTTCACCACCATCTTCACCACCATCTTCACCACCACCTTCACCACCATCACCTTCACCACCGTCTTCACCACCGTCTTCACCACCACCTACAACACCACCTTCACCACCACCTTCACCACCACCTTCACCACCATCTTCACCACCACCTTCACCACCACCTTCACCACCATCTTCACCACCATCTTCACCACCACCTTCACCACAATCTTCACCACCACCTTCACCACCACCTTCACCACCACCTTCACCACCATCTTCACCACCACCTTCACCACCTTCACCACCACCTTCACCACCACCTTCAACAGCATCTTCACCACCACCTTCACCACCACCTTCACCACCATCTTCACCACCATCTTCACCACCATCTTCACTACCATCTTCACCACCATCTTCACCTCCATCTTCACCACCATCTTCACCACCATCTTCACCACCACCTTCACAACCACCTTCAACAACATCTTCACCACCATCTTCACCACCACCACCTTCACCACCATCTTCACCACCACCTTCACCACAATCTTCACCACCACCTTCACCACCATCTTTACCACCATCTTCACCACCACCTTCACCACCATCTTCACCACCATCGTCACCACTATCTTCACCGCCACCTTCACCACCATCTTCACCACCATCTTCACCACTTTCACCACCACCTTCACCACCATCTTCACCACCATCTTCACCACCACTTTCACCACCACCTTCACCACCATCTTCACCACCATCTTCATCAGCATCTTCACCGCCACCTTCACCACCATCTTCACCACCACCTTCACCACCATCTTCACCACCACCGTCACCACCACCTTCACCACCACCTTCACCACCATCTTCACCACCACCTTCACCACCATCTTCACCACCATCTTCACCACCATCTTCACCACCATCTTCACCACCACCTTCACCACCATCTTCACCACCACCTTCACCACCATCTTCACCACTATCTTCACCACCATCTTCACCACCACCTTCACCACCACCTTCACCACCATCTTCACCACCACCTTCACCAGCATCTTCACCACCACCTTCACCACCACCTTCACCACCATCTTCACCACCACCTTCACCACCACCTTCACCACCACCTTCACCACCGTCTTCACCACCACCTTCACCACCATCTTCACCACCATCTTCACCACCACCTTCACCACCATCTTCACCACCACCTTCACCACCACCTTCACCACCACCTTCACCACCGTCTTCACCACCACCTTCACCACCATCTTCACCACCATCTTCACCAGCATCTTCACCACCACCTTCACCACCATCTTCACCACCATCTTCACCACCACCTTCACCAGCATCTTCACCACCACCTTCACCACCACCTTCACCACCACCTTCACCACCACCTTCACCACCATCTTCACCACCACCTTCACCACCATCTTCACCACCATCTTCACCAGCATCTTCACCACCACTTTCACCACCACCTTCACCACCATCTTCACCACCACCTTCACCACCATCTTCACCACCACCTTCACCACCACCTTCACCACCACCTTCACCACCACCTTCACCACCACCTTTAACAGCATCTTCACCACCACCTTCACCACCATCTTCACCACCATCTTCACCACCACTTTCACCACCCTCTTCACCAGCCTCTTCACCACCACCTTCACCACCACCTTCACCACCATCTTCACCACCATCTTCACCACCATCTTCACCACCACCTTCACCACCACCTTCACCACCATTTTCACCACCATCTTCACCACCATCTTCACCACCACCTTCACCACCACCTTCACCACCACCTTCACCACCATCTTCACCACCACCTTCACCACCACCTTCACCACCACCTTCACCACCATCTTCACCACCACCTTCAGCACCACCTTCACCACCATCTTCACCACAACCTTCACCACCATCTTCACCACCATCTTTACCACCATCTTCACCACCATCTTCATCACCACCTTCAACACCACCTTATCCACTATCTTCACCGCCACCTTTACCGCCACCTTCAACACCATCTTCACCACCACCTTAACCACCATCTTCACCACCACCGTCACCACCACCTTAACCACCATCTTCACCACCACCGTCACCACCACCTTCACCACTACCTTCACCACCATCTTCACCACCACCTTCACCACCATCTTCACCACCATCTTCACCACCATCTTCACCACCACCTTCACCACCCTCTTCACCACCACCACCTTCACCACCATCTTCACCACCACCTTCACCACAATCTTCACCACCATCTTCACCACCACCTTCACCACCATCACCTTCACCACCGTCTTCACCACCGTCTTCACCACCACCTACAACACCACCTTCACCACCACCTTCACTACCACCTTCACCACCATCTTCACCACCACCTTCACCACCACCTTCACCACCATCTTCACCACCACCTTCACCACAATCTTCACCACCACCTTCACCACCACCTTCACAACCACCTTCACCACCATCTTCACCACCACCTTCACCACCACCTTCACCACCACCTTCAACAGCATCATCACCACCACCTTCACCACCACCTTCACCACCATCTTCACCACCACCTTCATCACCCCCTTCACCTCTATCTTCACCACCACCTTCACCACCACCTTCACCACCATCTTCACGACCATCTTCACCACCATCTTCACCACCATCTTTACCACCACCTTCACCACCATCTTCACCACCATCTTCACCACCACCTTCACCAGCATCTTCACCACCACCTTCACCACCACCTTCACCACCACTTTCACCACCACCTTCACCACCATCTTCACCACCACCTTCACCACCATCTTCACCACCACCTTCACCACCACCTTCACCACCACCTTCACCACCACCTTTAACAGCATCTTCACCACCACCTTCACCACCATCTTCACCACCATCTTCACCACCACCTTCACCACCCTCTTCACCAGCATCTTCACCACCACCTTCACCACCACCTTCACCACCATCTTCACCACCATCTTCACCACCATCTTCACCACCACCTTCACCACCATCTTCACCACCACCTTCACCACCATCTTCACCACTATCTTCACCACCATCTTCTCCACCACCTTCACCACCACCTTCACCACCATCTTCACCACCACCTTCACCAGCATCTTCACCACCACCTTCACCACCACCTTCACCACCATCTTCACCACCACCTTCACCACCACCTTCACCACCACCTTCACCACCGTCTTCACCACCACCTTCACCACCATCTTCACCACCATCTTCACCAGCATCTTCACCACCACCTTCACCACCACCTTCACCACCGTCTTCACCACCACCTTCACCACCATCTTCACCACCATCTTCACCAGCATCTTCACCACCACCTTCACCACCATCTTCACCACCATCTTCACCACCACCTTCACCAGCATCTTCACCACCACCTTCACCACCACCTTCACCACCACCTTCACCACCACCTTCACCACCATCTTCACCACCACCTTCACCACCATCTTCACCACCATCTTCACCAGCATCTTCACCACCACTTTCACCACCACCTTCACCACCATCTTCACCACCACCTTCACCACCATCTTCACCACCACCTTCACCACCACCTTCACCACCACCTTCACCACCACCTTCACCACCACCTTTAACAGCATCTTCACCACCACCTTCACCACCATCTTCACCACCATCTTCACCACCACCTTCACCACCCTCTTCACCAGCCTCTTCACCACCACCTTCACCACCATCTTCACCACCATCTTCACCACCATCTTCACCACCACCTTCACCACCACCTTCACCACCATTTTCACCACCATCTTCACCACCATCTTCACCACCACCTTCACCACCACCTTCACCACCACCTTCACCACCATCTTCACCACCACCTTCACCACCACCTTCACCACCACCTTCACCACCATCTTCACCACCACCTTCAGCACCACCTTCACCACCATCTTCACCACAACCTTCACCACCATCTTCACCACCATCTTTACCACCATCTTCACCACCATCTTCATCACCACCTTCACCACCACCTTATCCACTATCTTCAGCGCCACCTTTACCGCCACCTTCAACACCATCTTCACCACCACCTTAACCACCATCTTCACCACCACCGTCACCACCACCTTAACCACCATCTTCACCACCACCGTCACCACCACCTTCACCACTACCTTCACCACCATCTTCACCACCACCTTCACCACCATCTTCACCACCATCTTCACCACCATCTTCACCACCACCTTCACCACCCTCTTCACCACCACCTTCACCACCATCTTCACCACCACCTTCACCACAATCTTCACCACCATCTTCACCACCACCTTCACCACCATCACCTTCACCACCGTCTTCACCACCGTCTTCACCACCACCTACAACACCACCTTCACCACCACCTTCACTACCACCTTCACCACCATCTTCACCACCACCTTCACCACCACCTTCACCACCATCTTCACCACCATCTTCACCACCACCTTCACCACAATCTTCACCACCACCTTCACCACCACCTTCACAACCACCTTCACCACCATCTTCACCACCACCTTCACCACCACCTTCACCACCACCTTCAACAGCATCATCACCACCACCTTCACCACCATCTTCACCACCACCTTCACCACCCCCTTCACCTCTATCTTCACCACCACCTTCACCACCACCTTCACCACCATCTTCACCACCATCTTCACCACCATCTTCACCACCATCTTTACCACCACCTTCACCACCATCTTCACCACCATCTTCACCACCACCTTCACCAGCATCTTCACCACCACCTTCACCACCACCTTCACCACCACCTTCACCACCACCTTCACCACCATCTTCACCACCACCTTCACCACCATCTTCACCACCATCTTCAACAGCATCTTCACCACCACTTTCACCACCACCTTCACCACCATCTTCACCACCACCTTCACCACCATCTTCACCACCACCTTCACCACCACCTTCACCACCACCTTCACCACCACCTTTAACAGCATCTTCACCACCACCTTCACCACCATCTTCACCACCATCTTCACCACCACCTTCACCACCCTCTTCACCAGCCTCTTCACCACCACCTTCACCACCACCTTCACCACCATCTTCACCACCATCTTCACCACCATCTTCACCACCACCTTCACCACCACCTTCACCACCATCTTCACCACCATCTTCACCACCATCTTCACCACCACCTTCACCACCACCTTCACCACCACCTTCACCACCATCTTCACCACCACCTTCACCACCACCTTCACCACCACCTTCACCACCATCTTCACCACCACCTTCAGCACCACCTTCACCACCATCTTCACCACCACCTTCACCACCATCTTCACCACCATCTTTACCACCATCTTCACCACCATCTTCATCACCACCTTCACCACCACCTTCACCACTATCTTCACCGCCACCTTTACCGCCACCTTCACCACCATCTTCACCACCACCTTAACCACCATCTTCACCACCACCGTCACCACCACCTTCACCACCATCTTCACCACCATCTTCACCACCATCTTCACCACCACCTTCACCACCCTCTTCACCACCACCTTCACCACCATCTTCACCACCACCTTCACCACAATCTTCACCACCATCTTCACCACCACCTTCACCACCATCACCTTCACCACCGTCTTCACCACCGTCTTCACCACCATCTTCAACAGAATCTTCACCACCACTTTCACCACCATCTTCACCACCACCTTCACCAGCATCTTCACCACCACCTTCACCACCACCTTCACCACCACCTTCACCACCACCTTCACCACCATCTTCACCACCACCTTCACCACCATCTTCACCACCATCTTCACCACCACCTTCACCACCATCTTCACCACCATCTTCACCACCACCTTCACCACCCTCTTCACCAGCCTCTTCACCACCACCTTCACCACCACCTTCACCACCATCTTCACCACCATCTTCACCACCATCTTCACCACCACCTTCACCACCACCTTCACCACCATTTTCACCACCATCTTCACCACCATCATCACCACCACCTTCACCACCACCTTCACCACCACCTTCACCACCATCTTCACCACCATCTTCACCACCACCTTCACCACCACCTACACCACCATCTTCACCACCACCTTCAGCACCACCTTCACCACCATCTTCACCACCACCTTCACCACCATCTTCACCACCATCTTTACCACCATCTTCACCACCATCTTCATCACCACCTTCACCACCACCTTCACCACTATCTTCACCGCCACCTTTACCGCCACCTTCACCACCATCTTCACCACCACCTTAACCACCATCTTCACCACCACCGTCACCACCACCTTCACCACCATCTTCACCACCACCTTCACCACCATCTTCACCACCATCTTCACCACCATCTTCACCACCACCTTCACCACCATCTTCACCACCACCTTCATCACCATCTTCACCACCATCTTCACCGCCACCTTCACCGCCACCTTCACTACCATCTTCACCACCACCTTAACCACCATCTTCACCACCACCGTCACCACCACCTTCACCACTAACTTCACCACCATCTTCACCACCACCTTCGCCACCATCTTCACCACCATCTTCACCACCATCTTCACCACCACCTTCACCACCCTCTTCACCACCACCTTCACCACCATCTTCACCACCACCTTCACCACAATCTTCACCACCATCTTCACCACCACCTTCACCACCATCACCTTCACCACCGTCTTCACCACCGTCTTCACCACCACCTACAACACCACCTTCACCACCACCTTCACTACCACCTTCACCACCATCTTCACCACCACCTTCACCACCATCTTCACCACCATCTTCACCACCACCTTCACCACAATCTTCACCACCACCTTCACCACCACCTTCACCACCACCTTCACCACCATCTTCACCACCACCTTCACCACCACCTTCACCACCACCTTCAACAGCATCATCACCACCACCTTCACCACCACCTTCACCACCATCTTCAACACCACCTTCACCACCCCCTTCACCTCTATCTTCACCACCACCTTCACCATCACCTTCACCACCATCTTCACCACCATCTTCACCACCATCTTCACCACCATCTTCACCACCATCTTCACCACCATTTTCACCACCATCTTCACCACCATCTTCACCACCATCTTCACCACCACCTTCACAACCACCTTCAACAGCATCTTCACCACCATCTTCACCACCACCACCTTCACCACCACCTTCACCACCAACTTCACCACCACCTTCACCACCATCTTCACCACCATCTTCACCACCACCACCTTCACCACCATCTTTACCACCATCTTCACCACCACCTTCACCACCATCTTCACCACCATCGTCACCACTATCTTCACCGCCACCTTCACCACCATCTTCACCACCATCTTCACCACCACTTTCACCACCACCTTCACCACCATCTTCACCACCACTTTCACCACCACATTCACCACCATCTTCACCACCATCTTCATCAGCATCTTCACCGCCACCTTCACCACCATCTTCACCACCACCTTCACCACCATCTTCACCACCACCGTCACCACCACCTTCACCACCACCTTCACCACCATCTTCACCACCACCTTTACCCCCATCTTCACCACCATTTTCACCACCATCTTCACCACCACCTTCACCACCATCTTCACCACCACCTTCACCACCATCTTCACCACTATCTTCACCACCATCTTCACCACCACCTTCACCACCACCTTCACCACCATCTTCACTACCACCTTCACCAGCATCTTCACCACCACCTTCACCACCACCTTCACCACCATCTTCACCACCACCTTCACCACCACCTTCACCACCACCTTCACCACCGTCTTCACCACCACCTTCACCACCATCTTCACCACCATCTTCACCAGCATTTTCACCACCACCTTCACCACCATCTTCACCACCATCTTCACCACCACCTTCACCAGCATCTTCACCACCACCTTCACCACCACCTTCACCACCACCTTCACCACGATCTTCACCACCACCTTCACCACCATATTCACCACCATCTTCACCAGCATCTTCACCACCACTTTCACCACCACCTTCACCACCATTTTCACCACCACCTTCACCACCATCTTCACCACCACCTTCACCACCACCTTCACCACCACTGTTACGAACCCGGATCCAGCGTCCGTGCCTGGAGCAGTGACAAACACGCCATCTGTGGGTCAGCTCCCGAAACCCCCGCCAAACGAACGACGACACCTAGTGAGGACTGCGTGTACTGGCCTCGAGGACCAGTTTCCAGTCTGGTTCAGCGCTCAACACCGCCGCTCCTGACCTCTGGTGAGGTGGTGCTCCGACGACAGCGCCATCTATGGAGTGGATATGTCGGGCGTTTGTATCTGAGCCTGTGAGTGTGGTGTATTAGTGTCCCGGTTATTAATGACGTGTCTGCTTACAGAGCCGACCTGGGACCACTGTGTTGAAGGTGGAGTCAGTCTACCCGAGGCAGCCAGTCTCCATACTGTCCAGTTTGCTGCAGCTGTTGTGACGTCGTCCCCCCGGAAGAACACTGTGGTGTGTTAAGCCTGCCAGTGGAGTGGCAGTGGAAGGATTTACCCGGGACCGACGGTTGGAGACGATAATCCACTGGGGTATTGAGGACAGGAGGGTGATTGGTGATATCACACGAGACTCCTGTCTAGGGCGTACCCCTTTTATCGTTCGTGGAGTGGCCGTGCCAGCCTTGGTGGCTCAGTACCTGCCAGCAGACCTGCTGGACGTGTGGTTGACGGCCTCCACGACGGTGCCCCCAGTGGACCTGTGTTGTGGCTGACCTGTGGCCAGGGTAGACTCGGCGTTCTCAGAGGACACGTCTTGAGGCCACGAAGAAAGCACCGCGGACTCAGCACCTAGCTTCGAGGATCCATAGTCTCCAGCAGAAGACTACAGTGTTGATCCCCTTTGTAAAGTGTTAATACCCCTCCCCCTTGTGTATTCTTTTATTATATATATTAAACGGTGAAGGTGAACATTATATTATATTAAGTTCTTAGCTTTCTTTCCCTACTCCCTTTAAGTTACTTGCGTCACGGATCGCATCCCTTGAAAGCCTCTACTGGCTTGGGGTCGGATATATATCTTCCTCTAACGACATCAGAGTAAGAACCCCGTTGCGTCCCGAGAGGGCCGTAACATAATTGGCATCCCCAGCGGGATCCGTCCCCTTGTTAAGTATGTTTGACAGGGGTGGTGAAGTGGCGTAATCCCTGTATATAATTCCCCCTGTGTGACGATTGTGACGTTATACGTCCTGTGCGGTGCTCAGTGACTAAGCGCGATATTGTGCAGTGCGGTGCTCGCTGTGATTAAGCGATTAAGTGCAATATTGACTAGTGCGGTGCTCAGAGATTTAGTGCAATATTGTAGAGCGAAGTGTTCGCTTGGACTTGGTGCAATATTGGCGCAGAACAGTGCTCGGTGTGTTAAGTGCTAGTGGAGTATTCCATCTGTGACAATGGCAGAAAAAGCTACCATCGATGATCTGGACGATGTTCAGGCTTTTCTGAACAGAGTGGACTGTCTTGCCAGATTAAAGTATCTGAGCAAACCGGAACTTGTACTAGTGAGCGCCTACCTGGAGATCAAGATCCGTGCCAGTGATTCCCGTGTGGAGATCTTGTCCAAGGTTCACCGGCACCTGAAGGCAGAAGAGAAACAGGAAGGAGAGACTCCTAGTACAAGGGAAGGTGAGGAAATAGCTTCCACGGAAAAGGAAGATAAGGGCAGTGACGTTGACAGTGATGCAGGTGAGCTTAATATCAGCTTCCTAACAGTCAAAATGCGTGCCCTAGAAATAAATCGTGAAATAGAATGGAAGAAATTAGAGATGGAACGAGACTTAAAAGAAAAGGAATTGGCGATGAGGCGTTTAGAATTAGAAAGGGAAGAGAAACGAGAGAGAGAAGAGAGAGAAAGAGAAGAAAGAAGAGAAGAACGAGAAAGAGAAGAGAAACGAGAAAGAGAAGAAAGAGAAAGAGAAGAGAAACGAGAAAGAGAAGAACGAGAAAGAGAAGAGAAACGAGAAAGAGAAGAACGAGAAAGAGAAGAGAAACAGCGAGAGAGAGAAGAAAAAGAAAGACAGAGACAACATGAACTAGAAATATTACGGTTAGGCGGTGGTCGGAGGCTAACAACGGACACCAGCGGTTTCGATCCGGTAAGGAATATCAAAATGGTCCCCAAATTCAATGAGAGGGAAGTCTCGAAGTTCTTTGCAGCCTTCGAGAAAGTCGCTGCCTCTTTGGAGTGGCCAAGGGAGAATTGGGCCATCATGATACAGTCAGTCTTGACTGGGAAGGCCCAAATCGCCTACTCTACGTTATCCCTTGACGACTCCAGCGATTATGACAAGGTGAAGAAAGTGGTGCTCATGGCGTACCAATTGGTACCTGAGGCATATAGGCAAAAGTTCAGAAACCTGAAGAAGACCTCAGAGCACACTTTCACAGAGTTCGCCACGATCAAGGAGCGACTTTTTCAAGAATGGTGTGCCTCTCGGAAGGTGGAGACCAGGGAAGACCTCGAACAGCTGATTCTGCTCGAAGACTTCAAGGATTGTTTGTCTGGAGACCTCAAGACATACTTAGAAGAGCAGCAGGTGGAGACCCTGAGTGCAGCAGCCACCATGGCTGAAGAGTACATCCTGACTCATAGGCCGTCTGCTAAGTACGTCCCGAGGAATTACCAGCGCCGGTTTGACAGACCTCACGACGAAGAAGAAAGACCCGTCCCACAAAGTGCTAAGAAGACGCCCCCAGGTAGCCCTCGAAGAACAAGTCCTAGTAGTCCGAAACACCGTAGTCCGAGGAGGAACATGGTGTGCTGGACTTGTGGGCAGAAGGGACACATAGCTGCTAGGTGCCGAGGCAGAAGAGGTGGCAGCACACGAAGGGAGGTGATGTTGATGAGCTGTGTTACACCACCAGCAGGAAACCAGTCTACGATGACGCAGGAAGGACCAAGTTTGTTTGCCCCTCACACTTCATGCGGGTATGTAACGAGTGATCATACTGGTAGATCAGTTGTAGTGCTCAGAGATAGTGGAGCAGCCCAGTCCCTGATCGTGAAGAGCTCGTTACCCGAGGGAGTAAGTGTGGATGGGAGACCAGAGGTTATCCTGGTTGGGTTTCCAAGGACGCAGTACATCGCCCCCTTAGTGCCAGTACATCTCGACTCGCCTTATTTCAGCGGCACATGTGCGTTGGCAGTAGTCGATACCCTCCCTGTGGCTGGGATTGACGTGGTACTAGCCAACGACTTGGTGACCGATTGGAGCACCAATCATCCCAAGGTTGCGGACGAGTTTACCAGAACAGCACGGTCTGAGGTAACAGGCAATGGTAATGTCCAGGTAAAGACAGACCCGGATTTGAACATGTCTAATTTGTCCTCTCCCCCGCAGATCGACAGTTATCTAGCAGTGTCTCCCGATTCTCTCGACAAGGAACATGAGGTTAAGAAGGCAGAGGTACCTGAGCTAGAAGAGAGGCCTCGTGTGCAGACACCCACGGATACCAACGAGTCTGGAGCGAAGGCTGAGGTGTGCTTGCGGTATGGCAAGTTACAGCGTGTAGTGGACCAGCCAGAGATTCCCCAGACGTCAGAGGTATGTGAGGTATGTTCTAAAGGTCTAGTGCCCTCTTTGGTCCAAGCCAGGCTAGTGGATGGTGCCGGCTATGGACATGACAAGCTCAGGAAACTTATCCCTCGACTTACCAAATGTTTCCTATCGGTATTTTGTTTTGTTCTCCTATGTGCTCTCTGTGTTCTCAGTAAGGATCAGTGGACGACCCGAAGGATGATGGCTCCCGTGAACATCGAGAAGAGGTCCCAGGGATTGGAGAGTTGTACTGCAAGTGTTGCAGTTGAAGAAGGGACCTGGGAGGTAATAGATGATACAGGAGGTACGACATGTGATAATGTGAGTGACTGTTTCCGACAGGTTGACACCCCCCGCGTGACTGCTGAGCCTCAATGCAGCGTTATGTGGAACGTTGGTCGACCTGACGGTGGCAGAGCGAATGCCACCTGCGACGTACGAACAGCCCCGTTGGGACTAGGTGTGGACCTAGTAGAGTATGCTGTAAGTACTGTTTTACTCGCGGTCGCTATCACTCTGAATTATCAGACCCCTGTATTCCAGGTTCCTGTCTCCCTGAAGGACCATCGGACTGGCACCAGAAATGCCGTCTGTGGTCAGCCATCATCGGTGCCACGACATAGGAAAGTGTCGAGTCACCCCAGATCGCGTCGAAACCAATCCGTACTCGAGGGATGTGAGATGACGCCCCTGCTTGACATCGCAGTGGAGACGTGGAAGATTACGTCAGGCAGATCATTGCCTTCTATCTGCAAGTTCCCGTTGTGCCGGAAATGGCTAGTAGAAAAGTTCTGTGGACAAGACAGCCTCATCACTCCAGTTCATAGTATAAGTAAGTCCATTTGGAGTTGTGTCGCCCTGCTAATTTGGTTTGTGTTTTTTATAGAACCCCAAACCAAATTCTTTTTGGTGGGGAGGTGTTACGAACCCGGATCCAGCGTCCGTGCCTGGAGCAGTGACAAACACGCCATCTGTGGGTCAGCTCCCGAAACCCCCGCCAAACGAACGACGACACCTAGTGAGGACAGCGTGTACTGGCCTCGAGGACCAGTTTCCAGTCTGGTTCAGCGCTCAACACCGCCGCTCCTGACCTCTGGTGAGGTGGTGCTCCGACGACAGCGCCATCTATGGAGTGGATATGTCGGGCGTTTGTATCTGAGCCTGTGAGTGTGGTGTATTAGTGTCCCGGTTATTAATGACGTGTCTGCTTACAGAGCCGACCTGGGACCACTGTGTTGAAGGTGGAGTCAGTCTACCCGAGGCAGCCAGTCTCCATACTGTCCAGTTTGCTGCAGCTGTTGTGACGTCGTCCCCCCGGAAGAACACTGTGGTGTGTTAAGCCTGCCAGTGGAGTGGCAGTGGAAGGATTTACCCGGGACCGACGGTTGGAGACGATAATCCACTGGGGTATTGAGGACAGGAGGGTGATTGGTGATATCACACGAGACTCCTGTCTAGGGCGTACCCCTTTTATCGTTCGTGGAGTGGCCGTGCCAGCCTTGGTGGCTCAGTACCTGCCAGCAGACCTGCTGGACGTGTGGTTGACGGCCTCCACGACGGTGCCCCCAGTGGACCTGTGTTGTGGCTGACCTGTGGCCAGGGTAGACTCGGCGTTCTCAGAGGACACGTCTTGAGGCCACGAAGAAAGCACCGCGGACTCAGCACCTAGCTTCGAGGATCCATAGTCTCCAGCAGAAGACTACAGTGTTGATCCCCTTTGTAAAGTGTTAATACCCCTCCCCCTTGTGTATTCTTTTATTATATATATTAAACGGTGAAGGTGAACATTATATTATATTAAGTTCTTAGCTTTCTTTCCCTACTCCCTTTAAGTTACTTGCGTCACGGATCGCATCCCTTAAAAGCCTCTACTGGCTTGGGGTCGGATATATATCTTCCTCTAACGACATCAGAGTAAGAACCCCGTTGCGTCCCGAGAGGGCCGTAACAACCACCTTCAACAGCATCTTCACCACCACCATCACCACCATCTTCACCACCATCTTCATCAGCATCTTCACCGCCACCTTCACCACCATCTTCACCACCACCTTCACCACCATCTTCACCACCACCGTCACCACCACCTTCACCACCACCTTCACCACCACCTTCACCACCACCTTCACTACCACCTTCACCACCATCTTCACCACCACCTTCACCACCATCTTCACCAGCATCTTCACCACCACTTTCACCACCACCTTCACCACCATCTTCACCACCACCTTCACCACCATCTTCACCACCACTTTCACCACCACCTTAAACAGCATCTTCACCACCACCTTCACCACCACCTTCACCACCATCTTCACCACCATCTTCACCACCATCTTCACCACCACCTTCACCACCACCTTCACCACCATCTTCACCACCATCTTCACCACCATCTTCACCACCATCTTCACCACCACCTTCACCACCACCTTCACCACCACCTTCACCACCACCTTCACCAGCATCTTCACCACCACCTTCACCACCACCTTCACCACCACCTTCACCACCACCTTCACCACCACCTTCAACAGCATCTTCACCACCACCTTCACCACCACCTTCACCACCATCTTCACCACCACCTTCACCACCACCTTCACCACCACCTTCACCACCACCTTCACGACCATCTTCACCACCATCTTCACCACCACCTTCACCACCACCTTCACCACCCTCTTCACCAGCCTCTTCACCACCACCTTCACCACCATCTTCACCACCATCTTCACCACCATCTTCACCACCACCTTCACCACCACCTTCACCACCATCTTCACCACCATCTTCACCACCACCTTCACCACCACCTTCACCACCACCTTCACCTCCATCTTCACCACCACCTTCACCACCACCTTCACCACCATCTTCACCACCATCTTCACCACCATCTTCACCACCATCTTCACCACCATCTTCACCACCACTTTCACCACCACCTTCACCACCATCTTCACCACCATCTTCATCAGCATGTTCACCACCATCTTCACCACCATCTTCACCACCACCTTCACCACCATCTTCACCACCATCTTCACCACCATCTTCACCACCACCTTCACCACAATCTTCACCACCACCTTCACCACCACCTTCACCACCACCTTCACCACCATCTTCACCACCACCTTCACCACCTTCACCACCACCTTCACCACCACCTTCAACAGCATCTTCACCACCACCTTCACCACCACCTTCACCACCATCTTCAACACCACCTTCACCACCCCCTTCACCTCTATCTTCACCACCACCTTCACCACCACCTTCACCACCATCTTCACCACCATCTTCACCATCTTCACCACCATCTTCACCACCATCTTCACCACCATCTTCACCACCACCTTCACCACCACCTTCACAACCACCTTCAACAGCATCTTCACCACCATCTTCACCACCACCACCTTCACCACCACCTTCACCACCATCTTCACCACCACCTTCACCACCATCTTCACCACCACCACCTTCACCACCATCTTTACCACCATCTTCACCACCACCTTCACCACCATCTTCACCACCATCGTCACCACCATCGTCACCACTATCTTCACCACCACTTTCACCACCACCTTCACCACCATCTTCACCACCACTTTCACCACCACCTTCACCACCATCTTCACCACCATCTTCATCAGCATCTTCACCGCCACCTTCACCACCATCTTCACCACCACCTTCACCACCATCTTCACCACCACCGTCACCACCACCTTCACCACCACCTTCACCACCATCTTCACCACCACCTTCACCCCCATCTTCACCACCATCTTCACCACCATCTTCACCACCACCTTCACCACCATCTTCACCACCACCTTCACCACCATCTTCACCACCACCTTCACAACCACCTTCAACAGCATCTTCACCACCATCTTCACCACCACCACCTTCACCACCACCTTCACCACCATCTTCACCACCACCTTCACCACCACCTTCACCACCACCTTCAACAGCATCATCACCACCACCTTCACCACCACCTTCACCACCATCTTCACCACCACCTTCACCACCCCTTCACCTCTATCTTCACCACCACCTTCACCACCACCTTCACCACCATCTTCACCACCATCTTCACCACCATCTTCACCACCATCTTTACCACCACCTTCACCACCATCTTCACCACCATCTTCACCACCACCTTCACCAGCATCTTCACCACCACCTTCACCACCACCTTCACCACCACCTTCACCACCACCTTCACCACCACCTTCACCACCATCTTCACCACCACCTTCACCACCATCTTCACCACCATCTTCAACAGAATCTTCACCACCACTTTCACCACCACCTTCACCACCATCTTCACCACCACCTTCACCACCACCTTCACCACCATCTTCACCACCACCTTCACCACCACCTTCACCACCACCTTCACCACCACCTTTAACAGCATCTTCACCACCACCTTCACCACCATCTTCACCACCATCTTCACCACCACCTTCACCACCCTCTTCACCACCACCTTCACCACCACCTTCACCACCATCTTCACCACCATCTTCACCACCATCTTCACCACCACCTTCACCACCACCTTCACCACCATTTTCACCACCATCTTCACCACCATCTTCACCACCACCTTCACCACCACCTTCACCACCACCTTCACCACCATCTTCACCACCACCTTCACCACCACCTTCACCACCACCTTCACCACCACCTTCACCACCATCTTCACCACCACCTTCAGCACCACCTTCACCACCATCTTCACCACCACCTTCACCACCATCTTCACCACCATCTTTACCACCATCTTTACCACCATCTTCACCACCATCTTCATCACCACCTTCACCACCACCTTCACCACTATCTTCACCGCCACCTTTACCGCCACCTTCACCATCATCTTCACCACCACCTTAACCACCATCTTCACCACCACCGTCACCACCACCTTCACCACCATCTTCACCACCACCTTCACCACCATCTTCACCACCATCTTCACCACCATCTTCACCACCACCTTCACCACCATCTTCACCACCACCTTCACCACCATCTTCACCACCATCTTCACCGCCACCTTCACCGCCACCTTCACTACCATCTTCACCACCACCTTAACCACCATCTTCACCACCACCGTCACCACCACCTTCACCACTAACTTCACCACCATCTTCACCACCACCTTCGCCACCATCTTACCCACCATCTTCACCACCATCTTCACCACCACCTTCACCACCCTCTTCACCACCACCTTCACCACCATCTTCACCACCACCTTCACCACAATCTTCACCACCATCTTCACCACCACCTTCACCACCATCACCTTCACCACCGTCTTCACCACCGTCTTCACCACCACCTACAACACCACCTTCACCACCACCTTCACTACCACCTTCACCACCATCTTCACCAGCATCTTCACCACCACCTTCACCACCACCTTCACCACCACCTTCACCACCACCTTCACCACCACCTTCAACAGCATCTTCACCACCACCTTCACCACCACCTTCACCACCATCTTCACCACCACCTTCACCACCACCTTCACCACCACCTTCACCACCACCTTCACGACCATCTTCACCACCATCTTCACCACCACCTTCACCACCACCTTCACCACCCTCTTCACCAGCCTCTTCACCACCACCTTCACCACCATCTTCACCACCATCTTCACCACCATCTTCACCACCACCTTCACCACCACCTTCACCACCATCTTCACCACCATCTTCACCACCACCTTCACCACCACCTTCACCACCACCTTCACCTCCATCTTCACCACCACCTTCACCACCACCTTCACCACCATCTTCACCACCATCTTCACCACCATCTTCACCACCATCTTCACCACCATCTTCACCACCACTTTCACCACCACCTTCACCACCATCTTCACCACCATCTTCATCAGCATGTTCACCACCATCTTCACCACCATCTTCACCACCACCTTCACCACCATCTTCACCACCATCTTCACCACCATCTTCACCACCACCTTCACCACAATCTTCACCACCACCTTCACCACCACCTTCACCACCACCTTCACCACCATCTTCACCACCACCTTCACCACCTTCACCACCACCTTCACCACCACCTTCAACAGCATCTTCACCACCACCTTCACCACCACCTTCACCACCATCTTCAACACCACCTTCACCACCCCCTTCACCTCTATCTTCACCACCACCTTCACCACCACCTTCACCACCATCTTCACCACCATCTTCACCATCTTCACCACCATCTTCACCACCATCTTCACCACCATCTTCACCACCACCTTCACCACCACCTTCACAACCACCTTCAACAGCATCTTCACCACCATCTTCACCACCACCACCTTCACCACCACCTTCACCACCATCTTCACCACCACCTTCACCACCATCTTCACCACCACCACCTTCACCACCATCTTTACCACCATCTTCACCACCACCTTCACCACCATCTTCACCACCATCGTCACCACCATCGTCACCACTATCTTCACCACCACTTTCACCACCACCTTCACCACCATCTTCACCACCACTTTCACCACCACCTTCACCACCATCTTCACCACCATCTTCATCAGCATCTTCACCGCCACCTTCACCACCATCTTCACCACCACCTTCACCACCATCTTCACCACCACCGTCACCACCACCTTCACCACCACCTTCACCACCATCTTCACCACCACCTTCACCCCCATCTTCACCACCATCTTCACCACCATCTTCACCACCACCTTCACCACCATCTTCACCACCACCTTCACCACCATCTTCACCACCACCTTCACAACCACCTTCAACAGCATCTTCACCACCATCTTCACCACCACCACCTTCACCACCACCTTCACCACCATCTTCACCACCACCTTCACCACCACCTTCACCACCACCTTCAACAGCATCATCACCACCACCTTCACCACCACCTTCACCACCATCTTCACCACCACCTTCACCACCCCTTCACCTCTATCTTCACCACCACCTTCACCACCACCTTCACCACCATCTTCACCACCATCTTCACCACCATCTTCACCACCATCTTTACCACCACCTTCACCACCATCTTCACCACCATCTTCACCACCACCTTCACCAGCATCTTCACCACCACCTTCACCACCACCTTCACCACCACCTTCACCACCACCTTCACCACCACCTTCACCACCATCTTCACCACCACCTTCACCACCATCTTCACCACCATCTTCAACAGAATCTTCACCACCACTTTCACCACCACCTTCACCACCATCTTCACCACCACCTTCACCACCACCTTCACCACCATCTTCACCACCACCTTCACCACCACCTTCACCACCACCTTCACCACCACCTTTAACAGCATCTTCACCACCACCTTCACCACCATCTTCACCACCATCTTCACCACCACCTTCACCACCCTCTTCACCACCACCTTCACCACCACCTTCACCACCATCTTCACCACCATCTTCACCACCATCTTCACCACCACCTTCACCACCACCTTCACCACCATTTTCACCACCATCTTCACCACCATCTTCACCACCACCTTCACCACCACCTTCACCACCACCTTCACCACCATCTTCACCACCACCTTCACCACCACCTTCACCACCACCTTCACCACCACCTTCACCACCATCTTCACCACCACCTTCAGCACCACCTTCACCACCATCTTCACCACCACCTTCACCACCATCTTCACCACCATCTTTACCACCATCTTTACCACCATCTTCACCACCATCTTCATCACCACCTTCACCACCACCTTCACCACTATCTTCACCGCCACCTTTACCGCCACCTTCACCATCATCTTCACCACCACCTTAACCACCATCTTCACCACCACCGTCACCACCACCTTCACCACCATCTTCACCACCACCTTCACCACCATCTTCACCACCATCTTCACCACCATCTTCACCACCACCTTCACCACCATCTTCACCACCACCTTCACCACCATCTTCACCACCATCTTCACCGCCACCTTCACCGCCACCTTCACTACCATCTTCACCACCACCTTAACCACCATCTTCACCACCACCGTCACCACCACCTTCACCACTAACTTCACCACCATCTTCACCACCACCTTCGCCACCATCTTACCCACCATCTTCACCACCATCTTCACCACCACCTTCACCACCCTCTTCACCACCACCTTCACCACCATCTTCACCACCACCTTCACCACAATCTTCACCACCATCTTCACCACCACCTTCACCACCATCACCTTCACCACCGTCTTCACCACCGTCTTCACCACCACCTACAACACCACCTTCACCACCACCTTCACTACCACCTTCACCACCATCTTCACCACCACCTTCACCACCACCTTCACCACCATCTTCACCACCATCTTCACCACCACCTTCACCACAATCTTCACCACCACCTTCACCACCACCTTCACCACCACCTTCACCACCATCTTCACCACCACCTTCACCACCACCTTCACCACCACCTTCAACTGCATCATCACCACCACCTTCACCACCACCTTCACCACCATCTTCAACACCACCTTCACCACCCCCTTCACCTCTATCTTCACCACCACCTTCACCACCACCTTCACCACCATCTTCACCACCATCTTCACCACCATCTTCACCACCATCTTCACCACCATCTTCACCACCATTTTCACCACCATCTTCACCACCATCTTCACCACCATCTTCACCACCACCTTCACAACCACCTTCAACAGCATCTTCACCACCATCTTCACCACCACCACCTTCACCACCACCTTCACCACCATCTTCACCACCACCTTCACCACCATCTTTACCACCATCTTCACCACCACCACCTTCACCACCATCTTTACCACCATCTTCACCACCACCTTCACCACCATCTTCACCACCATCGTCACCACTATCTTCACCGCCACCTTCACCACCATCTTCACCACCATCTTCACCACCACTTTCACCACCACCTTCACCACCATCTTCACCACCACTTTCACCACCACATTCACCACCATCTTCACCACCATCTTCATCAGCATCTTCACCGCCACCTTCACCACCACCGTCACCACCACCTTCACCACCACCTTCACCACCATCTTCACCACCACCTTTACCCCCATCTTCACCACCATTTTCACCACCATCTTCACCACCACCTTCACCACCATCTTCACCACCATCTTCACCACTATCTTCACCACCATCTTCACCACCACCTTCACCACCACCTTCACCACCATCTTCACCACCACCTTCACCAGCATCTTCACCACCACCTTCACCACCACCTTCACCACCATCTTCACCACCACCTTCACCACCACCTTCACCACCACCTTCACCACCGTCTTCACCACCACCTTCACCACCATCTTCACCACCATCTTCACCAGTATTTTCACCACCACCTTCACCACCATCTTCACCACCATCTTCACCACCACCTTCACCAGCATCTTCACCACCACCTTCACCACCACCTTCACCACCACCTTCACCACCACCTTCACCACGATCTTCACCACCACCTTCACCACCATCTTCACCACCATCTTCACCAGCATCTTCACCACCACTTTCACCACCACCTTCACCACCATTTTCACCACCACCTTCACCACCATCTTCACCACCACCTTCACCACCACCTTCACCACCACCTTCAACAGCATCTTCACCACCACCATCACCACCATCTTCACCACCATCTTCATCAGCATCTTCACCGCCACCTTCACCACCATCTTCACCACCACCTTCACCACCATCTTCACCACCACCGTCACCACCACCTTCACCACCACCTTCACCACCACCTTCACTACCACCTTCACCACCATCTTCACCACCACCTTCACCACCATCTTCACCACCATCTTCACCAGCATCTTCACCACCACTTTCACCACCACCTTCACCACCACCTTCACCACCATCTTCACCACCATCTTCACCACCATTTTCACCACCACTTTCACCACCACCTTCAACAGCATCTTCACCACCACCTTCACCACCACCTTCACCACCATCTTCACCACCATCTTCACCACCATCTTCACCACCACCTTCACCACCACCTTCACCACCATCTTCACCACCATCTTCACCACCATCTTCACCACCATCTTCACCACCACCTTCACCACCACCTTCACCACCACCTTCACCACCACCTTCACCAGCATCTTCACCACCACCTTCACCACCACCTTCACCACCACCTTCACCACCACCTTCAACAGCATCTTCACCACCACCTTCACCACCACCTTCACCACCATCTTCACCACCACCTTCACCACCACCTTCACCACCACCTTCACCACCACCTTCACGACCATCTTCACCACTATCTTCACCACCACCTTCACCACCACCTTCACCACCCTCTTCACCAGCCTCTTCACCACCACCTTCACCACCACCTTCACCACCATCTTCACCACCATCTTCACCACCATCTTCACCACCACCTTCACCACCACCTTCACCACCATCTTCACCACCATCTTCACCACCACCTTCACCACCACCTTCACCACCACCTTCACCTCCATCTTCACCACCACCTTCACCACCACCT
The DNA here is from genome assembly GCF_040958095.1 of Procambarus clarkii. Lineage (NCBI taxonomy): Eukaryota > Metazoa > Arthropoda > Malacostraca > Decapoda > Cambaridae > Procambarus > Procambarus clarkii. The sequence continues at coordinate 1,407 of NW_027189409.1, read as the reverse complement.
TCACCACCATCTTCACCACCATCTTCACCACCATCTTCACCACCATCTTCACCACCATCTTCACCACCACTTTCACCACCACCTTCACCACCATCTTCACCACCATCTTCATCAGCATGTTCAACACCATCTTCACCACCATCTTCACCACCACCTTCACCACCACCTTCACCACCATCTTCACCACCATCTTCACCACAATCTTCACCACCACCTTCACCACCACCTTCACCACCACCTTCACCACCATCTTCACCACCACCTTCACCACCTTCACCACCACCTTCACCACCACCTTCAACAGCATCTTCACCACCACCTTCACCACCACCTTCACCACCATCTTCAACACCACCTTCACCACCCCCTTCACCTCTATCTTCACCACCACCTTCACCACCATCTTCACCACCATCTTCACCACCATCTTCACCATCTTCACCACCATCTTCACCACCATCTTCACCACCATCTTCACCACCACCTTCACCACCACCTTCACAACCACCTTCAACAGCATCTTCACCACCATCTTCACCACCACCACCTTCACCACCACCTTCACCACCATCTTCACCACCACCTTCACCACCATCTTCACCACCACCACCTTCACCACCATCTTTACCACCATCTTCACCACCACCTTCACCACCATCTTCACCACCATCGTCACCACCATCGTCACCACTATCTTCACCGCCACCTTCACCACCATCTTCACCACCATCTTCACCACCACTTTCACCACCACCTTCACCACCATCTTCACCACCACTTTCACCACCACCTTCACCACCATCTTCACCACCATCTTCATCAGCATCTTCACCGCCACCTTCACCACCATCTTCACCACCACCTTCACCACCATCTTCACCACCACCGTCACCACCACCTTCACCACCACCTTCACCACCATCTTCACCACCACCTTCACCCCCATCTTCACCACCATCTTCACCACCATCTTCACCACCACCTTCACCACCATCTTCACCACCACCTTCACCACCATCTTCACCACCACCTTCACAACCACCTTCAACAGCATCTTCACCACCATCTTCACCACCACCACCTTCACCACCACCTTCACCACCATCTTCACCACCACCACCTTCACCACCATCTTTACCACCATCTTCACCACCACCTTCACCACCATCTTCACCACCATCGTCACCACTATCTTCACCGCCACCTTCACCACCATCTTCACCACCATCTTCACCACCTCTTTCACCACCACCTTCACCACCATCTTCACCACCACTTTCACCACCACCTTCACCACCATCTTCACCACCATCTTCATCAGCATCTTCACCGCCACCTTCACCACCATCTTCACCACCACCTTCACCACCATCTTCACCACCACCGTCACCACCACCTTCACCACCA